>NC_092337.1:225977500-226217500 GCF_046630445.1 Rutidosis leptorrhynchoides | reverse complement strand
ACTAGCTTCAATTTGATGTGTAGGTTGCTTGAGAAAACTCCATAAACTTGATTAGTGATTTTGGTGAATTTGGGTTAGGGTTTGATAAGCTTGAAATGAATATTTGATGCATTGAATGCCATGAATTATTGTTAGTAAGTAGTTAGTTGTATTGTATGCTTGATTACCTACAAAACGGCGTGTTTTATGTATGCATTAAATGCCCGAATCATAAATGTGCACTTGTAAAATTTGAAGCATTAAATGTGTGCATTGATTGATCATTTGATTTGAAAAGTCGGTTATTGCAAATAAGGTTTTGGTTGGTAAAATGTATTTAGTTGTGTTCCTTGTCAAATTACCTTTTCAACTTTATAAGATGCGTGTCATAAGTGTTTACGGTTTGTGTTTTATGTTTGATCGAAGTTCGGAAAAAGACTTGAACAATTGAAACTGACCAGGTACCAGCACCCGTTAAATGCCGCGGCGCGGCAGCCTTGGGTCGCGGCGCGACCTAAGGCGTGTCCAGCTTCTGACCTCCTTGGTCAAAATAAGAAAAATGTTTGGCACGCTATGGACCTCCGATTCACATGAGACTTGTTCTAACATGCTTATATATATATAAAAACCTCAGAAAAATAGTTCGGGACCCGACCCGAACGCGTTGACTTCTTCGTTGACTTTGACCGACCAAAGTTTGACTTTTTGTCAAACTTAACCAAATGATTATGCAACATTCCTAACTTGTTTCTATACTTGTATCTTGCATAAAACTTGACAATTTGATTCACATGCTACATAATCGAGTCATAACGAGCCATAGGACTAATTGAACTTCTTTGATCAAACATGATTATCAATATTGATACAACCTATTTGTTTAGGTCAAGACTAGCATTGCTCTTTGCACACGTTACTTGTCTAAGTACTTATTTACTCTTGCGCTCAAGGTGAGATCATAATCCCACTTTTACTCGTTTGAACTTACATTTGGGATGAGAAAACATAAACGTTTCTTTTTAACTAAGTGAACACAAGTACAGGAAAACAAACATTCTACATACGAGTTTAGAACAAAATTCTCAATTCGATTATCATTAGTTACACTTGCAGGGTGTAAGTGTAGGCGTGAACTTATGTTGTATGGCCATATGGGTTTGACAAACCCTCATTCGAACGGTTCGCTACCGTTATTCGGATGAAATATATTTTCGGGAAACAGTGTATGTTCTAACACTATTGTGATGGGGTACTATTGAAGGAAACGTTAAGCCTTGATAATTGGGTGCTCGTGAATATTAACTTTTAGAATGTATTACTATTTATCAATGATGCAAATCTTGTGGTTCGACTTACTTTTACTCACTTACTTACTTAAACCTATGATTTCACCAACGTTTTTGTTGACAGATTTCTATGTTTTTCTCAGGTCCTTTAACATTAGGTGATACATGCTTCCGCTCATTCTTTTGATACTTGATTTGGATGTCGAGTATACTTGCATATGTGGAGCGTCTTTTGACTACTTTAAACTGTGTCGCACGTGTTTCATTTGTACTTTAAACATCGTTATGTACTAGTTATGGAAACTACTTTTGTAAACTTTGAAACATCCACACTTATGAAATGAATGCGACATATTTTCGGTCAAACTTTGTCTTAAAGACTTATGACCATGTAATGGGACTTCCGTAGACGGCGCCGTCAAACATGCTTTGGTCGGGTCGCTACAGATGGTATCAGAGCTTTGGTTGTTGGGATTTAGAGTTCATTGGTGTCAACCCCGAGTCATAGGGTACATTGGTGAGTCTAGACTACAACCGGCATATAGACTTGAAGTAGGAATTACTTGACTACTTGTGCATTATACTCGAACTCTTCTATCATATCTAATTCTTATCCAATCTTAATCTCACGTTACTTGATTTAATTGACGCACCACCTTGACTATATGAAATAGTGTCGAATGCACATATGAATTAGGGTAATATAATTTCCGGGATTATATTACGGTGACTCATATGAACATTCCGACATTATGAAATAAAGAATTTAAGGCGAGTCAAGGAAAATTTTCTCTCTATCTTATTTCCATATCACGGTTAGTATTATTTAGAATACTCACCAACGGTATTCTTGTGTTTTGAAGGAACAATGCCTCCTCGTCGCGTGCCATGCCATGAGACTCCCGAACAAGCACTACAACGAATGGTGGCCACCGCCGTAGAGGCGGCCATGGCCGGTCACTCCTCCAACAACAACAATAACAACAACCACAACAATAACAACCAAGGAGCTGGTAACTCCAGCAAAGGGTGCTCCTACAAGGCTTTTATGGGGTGCAAACCTCACACTTATGATGGAACCGGGGGACCGGTTACTCTCACTCGATGGTTCGAACAAACAGAGGCCGTCTTTAGCATAAGCGGTTGTCGGGACCAAGATAAGGTCAAGTACTCCACCCACACTCTCACCGGTGTCGCTCTTACATGGTGGAACACCTATGTACAATCGGTGGGTACCGATGAATCTCATGCCCTCTCTTGGGCCGATTTAAGGGAAAAGATGATTGTTGAATATTTCCCTCGCGAAGAGACCCGAAAGCTTGAACAAGAGCTAAGAACTTTGAAGGCGGTCGGAAACGATCTCAAGGCCTATAACCAACGTTTCGCCGAATTATCCTTGATGTGTCCTAATCTCGTGAACCCCGAATCTCAAAGGGTTGAACTCTATATGGATGGTCTTCCAAAGAGCATCAAACAAGGTGTGATGTCCTCCAAACCCGCTAATCACCAAGCCGCTTTGAACATGGCCCGCCAATTAATAGAAACGGTGGATGAAGTAGTAGTGCCGGCTCCTAAGGTCGAGGATAAAACGGGCGGCAACAAAAGAAAATGGGAAGCCACTCCATCAAGCAACTACAACAACAACACCTTCACCAAAAAGTCTTTCACCAACGACGGCAAGAAAGGTTATGCCGGAACTCAACCTTTTTGCAACAAATGTCACAAGCACCACTCGGGTGAGTGTGGCAAGCTAATTTGCCATCGGTGCCAAGGAGTTGGTCATAGGGCCAACAATTGCACAAGTGCCGCCCCCGTCACTCGAAAAGGGCCAAATCCTCCAAGGACGGTCACTTGTTACGAATGTGGCCAAACGGGCCATTATAGGAACGAATGCCCAAAGAAGAAGGCCAACCCCAACACACACGGCCGAGCCTTCAACATTAACACCGAGGAAGCCTGAGATGACAATGAATTAGTCACGGGTACGTTTCTTCTCAACAACTCTTATGTTACTTGCTTATTCGATTCGGGTGCCGATAAATGTTTTGTATCCAAGACTTTGACTCCTTCTTTTAGCACTCCACCACTTCCACTAGATACCACTTATACCATTGAAGTGGCCAACGGAAAACTATTGAGTGCCGACACATATTACCGGGGGTGTACGTTAAACATTTGGGGTAATGAGTTTGAAATTGACTTGATACCCATGGAACTAGGAAGCTTCGATGTAATAATCGGTATGAATTGGCTAGCCAAAACGAAATCTCACATTCTTTGTGATCTTAACGCAATCCGAATTCCTATCGAGAATGGTGAACCTTTGATTGTTTATGGCGATAAGAGTTGCACCGGACTCAACCTCGTTTCGTGCATTAAAGTTAGAAAACTACTCCGTAAGGGTTGTTTTGTGATCCTTGCTCACGTTAAGAAAGTCGAGTCCGATGAGAAGCATATCGATGATGTGCCAATTGTTAGTGACTTTTCCGATGTATTTCCCGACGAATTGCCGGGTCTTCCACCTCATAGACCGGTTGAATTCCAAATCGATCTTATTCCGGGAGCCGCACCCGTAGCACGTGCACCATATAGACTCGCTCCATCCGAAATGCAAGAATTGCAAAGTAAAATTCAAGAACTACTTGATCGTGGTTTTATCCAACCTAGTCATTCACCTTGGGGCGCTCCGATTTTGTTTGTTAAAAAGAAAGACGGATCCCTACGAATGTGCATTGATTATCGTGAACTAAACAAATTGACGGTTAAGAACCGATATCCTCTTCCTCGCATCGATGACCTCTTTGATCAACTACAAGGGTCTTGTGTAAATTCGAAAATCAATCTCCGCTCGGTTTATCATCAATTAACGGTTAAGGGGGAAGATGTCTCCAAAACCGCTTTCCGAACTCGTTATGATAGTTATGAATTCCTTGTCATGCCTTTTGGTCTCACTAACGCACCGGCGGTGTTCATGGATCTTATGAACCGCGTGTGCAAACCGTATCTTGACAAATTCGTTATCGTGTTCATCGATGATATTTTGGTTTATTCAAAAAGCGAAGAAGAACACGAGGAACACCTCCGACTTGTGCTTGAACTTTTAAGACAAGAATGACTCTATGCCAAATTCTCCAAGTGTGAATTTTGGTTGAAGGAAGTTCAATTTCTTGGTCATGTTGTAAGTGACCAAGGTATTAAAGTCGATCCATCGAAAATCGAAGCCATTAGTAAATGGGAGACTCCTACTACTCCTACTCATATTCGTCAACTCTTGGGTCTCGCCGGATACTACCGTAGATTCATCAAGGATTTCTCTTTGATTGCTCGTCCTCTAACCGCGTTAACTCACAAGGGAAAGAAATTCATTTGGGCGACCGAACAGGAATCCGCATTTCAAATCTTGAAAACGAAGCTAACCACCGCTCCTATCTTGTCACTTCCCGAAGGCAACGATGATTTTGTTGTGTATTGCGACACCTCGAAACATGGTTTTGGGTGTGTTTTGATGCAACAAACGAAAGTCATCTCTTATGCTTCTCGACAACTCAAAATTCATGTACGAAACTACAAGACACATGACCTCGAACTCGGAGCCGTTGTCTTTGCACTAAAAATGTGGAGACACTATCTTTATGGAACCAAGAGTACTATCTTTACCGATCACAAAAGTCTCCAACACATCTTCGATCAAAAGCAACTAAACATGAGACAACGAAGGTGGATTGAAACCTTAAACGATTACGATTGCGAGCTTCGTTACCATCCCGGAAAGGCAAATGTAGTAGCCGATGCCTTAAGTCAAAAAGAAAGAGCGGCGCATCTTCGTGTCCGAGCCTTAAACATCACCATCCACACCAACCTTAATAGCCAAATTCGGGTAGCCCAAGATGAGGCTCTCAAGGATGAAAACGTTTCCCACGAACTCTTGAACATTCTCGTCTCTCGATTCGAAGTTAGGGAGACCGGACTTCGATAATTCGCCGAAAGGATTTGGGTGCCTCGATACGGGGACCTACGAAGTCTTATTTTAGATGAAGCCCATAAGTCACGATACTCGATTCACCCCGGTGCCAATAAGATGTACCACAACCTTAAACAACAATATTGGTGGCCGAACATCAAAATGGACGTAGCTACTTATGTTTCCAAGTGTTTGATATGTTCCAAAGTCAAAGCCGAACACCAAAGACCGTCCGGACTACTTCAACAACCCGAGATCCCGCAATGGAAGTGGGAAAGGATAACGATGGATTTTATCACCAAACTACCAAAAACGACGGGCGGTTATGATACCATTTGGGTTATTGTTGACCGTCTCACCAAATCCGCAAACTTTCTCGCCATGAAGGAGACCGACAAAATGGAGAAACTTGCACAACTTTATATCAAGGAGATCGTAGCTCGACACGGTGTACCTTTATCGATTATCTCCGACCGAGATAGTCGCTTCGTTTCTAGATTTTGGCGTACATTACAAGAAGCATTGGGAACGCGTTTAGACATGAGCACCGCATATCATCCCCAAACCGATGGGCAAAGCGAACGCACAATTCAAACCTTGGAGGACATGTTACGAGCTTGCGTGGTTGATTTTGGAAAAGCTTGGGACAAACACTTACCTCTCGCCGAGTTCTCTTACAACAATAGTTATCACGCGAGTATTAAAGCCGCACCTTTTGAAGCGCTATATGGTCTAAAATGTCTTTCACCTCTTTGTTGGGCCGAGGTAGGCGACGTACAAATCACCGGACCCGAACTCATTCACGAAACCACCGAGAAAATCGTTCAAATTCGAGATAGGCTTCGGACGGCCCGGAGTCGTCAAAAGTGCTATACCGACAAACGACGTAACGACCTTGAATTTCAAGTTGGTGACCGAGTAATGTTAAAAGTCGCACCTTGGAAAGGTGTAATCCATTTTGGGAAACGCGGGAAGCTAAATCCGCGGTATATTGGTCCTTTCGAAATCTTGGAGCGTATTGAAACCGTTGCTTATCGTTTAGATCTTCTGCCTCAATTGAACTCCGTTCATCCTACTTTCCATGTATCTAACTTGAAAAAGTGTCTTGCCGAACCCGATATCGTCATCCCTCTCGAGGAACTTACTATTGATGACAAACTTCATTTTGTGGAGGAACCGGTTGAAATTGTGGACACCTTCGTCAAGACATTGAAACAAAGCCGAATTCCGATTGTTAAAGTCCATTGGAACGCCAAAAGGGGACCCGAGTTTACTTGAGAAAGGCAAGACCAAATGCAAAAGAAATACCCTCACTTGTTCCCGGTTCCGGAAACGCAAGATCCCGAGGAGGAAACAACGATTACTACGCCTGCTTAAATTTCGGGACGAAATTTCTTTTAAGGAGTAGGTAATGTAACATCCCGCCTTTTTTCGTTTACCTTTCCGTCATACTATTTTAAATTCCATTATGTAATTATAACATCTCCCGTTAATATGCGTTTTAAATTATCTCGTTAGGTAATTCACGCACCGAATGGAACTAGAGGGACCAAACTTGCCAAAGTGCCAAAATTTGACTAGGTCAAATGGTCAACACTCCATCTCCTCCACCCATTATTTTTCCATTTTCATTTTCACTTTTCATTTACACTTTTCATTTAATACTTTCAACTTTTCTCTCAATCTTCATCTTCAAGAATCATCATCTAAATTCGTTCAAGCAAGCTTCAATCAAAACAAATTACATATTTGGAATCCTTGCAACTTCCTCTTCGATTCCATACCGATTTCATTACATTTGGGTAACTTTCTAAAATCACTAAATTTTGTTTTCTTGATGTTTTTAACTTATAAAGTTGTTAATTAGTGTCTATGGCTCAAGTCTAACATGAATATATGATTTATATGTTCGATTTTGTTATTTGAAGTAACTAGCTTGAGTATGAACTTTGGTGTGCTTGATTTGGTGATTGGGTTGTTTGAATGTTGTTAAATGTTATAAATGCATGTATTAAATGTGTTCCTAGTATCACTAGCTTCAATTTAATGTGTAGGTTGCTTGAGAAAACTCCATAAATTTGATTAGTGATTTTGGTGAATTTGGGTTAGGGTTTGATAAGCTTGAAATGAATATTTGATGCATTGAATGCCATGAATTATTGTTAGTAAGTAGTTAGTTGTATTGTATGCTTGATTACCTACAAAACGGCGTGTTTTATGTATGCATTAAATGCCCGAATCATAAATGTGCACTTGTAAAATTTGAAGCATTAAATGTGTGCATTGATTGATCATTTGATTTGAAAAGTCGGTTATTGCAAATAAGGTTTTGGTTGGTAAAATGTATTTAGTTGTGTTCCTTGTCAAATTACCTTTTCAACGATATAAGATGCGTGTCATAAGTGTTTACGGTTTGTGTTTTGTGTTTGATCGAAGTTCGGAAAAAGACTTGAACAATTGAAACTGACCAGGTACCAGCACCCGTTAAATGCCGCGGCGCGGCAGCCTTGGGTCGCGGCGCGACCTAAGGCGTGTCCAGCTTCTGACTTCCTTGGTCAAAATAAGAAAAATGTTTGGCACGCTATGGACCTTCCGATTCACATGAGACTTGTTCTAACATGCTTATATATAAATAAAAACCTCAGAAAAATAGTTCGGGACCCGACCCGAACGCGTTGACTTTTTCGTTGACTTTGACTGACCAAAGTTTGACTTTTTGTCAAACTTAACCAAATGATTATGCAACATTCCTAACTTGTTTCTATACTTGTATCTTGCATGAAACTTGACAATTTGATTTACATGCTACATAATCGAGTCATAACGAGCCATAGGACTAATTGAACTTCTTTGATCAAACATGATTATCAATATTGATACAACCTATTTGTTTAGGTCAAGACTAGCAATGTTCTTTGCACACGTTACTTGTCGAAGTACTTATTTACTCTTGCGCTCAAGGTGAGATCATAGTCCCACTTTTACTCGTTTGAACTTACATTTGGGATGAGAAAACATAAATGTTTCTTTTTAACTAAGTGAACACAAGTACAGGAAAACAAACATTCTACATATGAGTTTTGAACAAAATCCTCAATTCGATTATCATTAGTTACACTTGCAGGGTGTAAGTGTAGGCGTGAACTTATGTTGTATGGCCATATGGGTTTGACAAACCCTCATTCGGACGGTTCGCTACCGTTATTCGGATGAAATATATTTTCGGAAAACAGTGTATGTTCTAACACTATTGTGATGGGGTACTATTGAAGGAAACGTTAAGCCTTGATAATTGGGTGCTCGTGAATATTAACTTTTAGAATGTATTACTATTTATCAATGATGCAAATCTTGTGGTTCGACTTACTTTTACTCACTTACTTAAACCTATGATTTCACCAACGTTTTCGTTGACATATTTCTATGTTTTTCTCAGGTCCTTGAACATTAGGTGATACATGCTTCCGCTCATTCTTTTGATACTTGATTTGGATGTCGAGTATACTTGCATATGTGGAGCGTCTTTTGACTACTTTAAACTGTGTCGCACGTGTTTCATTTGTACTTTAAACATCGTTATGTACTAGTTATGGAAACTACTTTTGTAAACTTTGAAACATCCACACTTATGAAATGAATGCGACATATTTTTGGTCAAACTTTGTCTTAAAGACTTATGACCATGTAATGGGACCTACGTAGACGGCGCCGTCAAACATGCTTTGGTCGGGTCGCTACAACGTATGCATGTATACTCGACATCCAAGCAAGTATCAAAAAGTATGGTGCGAAAGCATGTATCACATAGTATTCAAGGACCTGAGAAAAACATAGAAAAATCTGTCAACTAAAACGTTGGTGAAATCATAGGTGTATTTGTAAAGTATGTTTTTGAACCACGAGATTTAGTGTAAAATGATTATCAAAGCGTATACATCCCAAAGATGTTGTTTGTATCACGAGCACCCAATTACCAAAGCTTAACTCAATCTTACCTCTGCATAATAGTGTTAGAACCTACACTATATACCGAAAATACGTTTCATCCATCTGGATGAGGGTTCGTCAAACCCGTATGGCCACACAACATAAGTTCACGCTTACACCCTACAAGTGTAACTGATGATAATTGGACTTGAGGATTTTTGTTCTAACTCGTATGTATCTTTGCTTTCGTATTTTTGTTCAAAGTATAAAAGTATAAATCGTTTATGTTTTCTCATCCCACGTATAAGTATAAAAGAGTAAAAGTGGGACTATGATCTCACCTTGAGTGCAAGCGTATAAAAGTACTTCACAAGTAAATGTGTGCAAGAACGAATGCTAGTCTTTGTAGTGACCCGAACTTTTTCATGATTATATATATTAAATCAAAACTATTTTTTGCATGATTAAATGTTTCCAACATGTTAAGCAATCAAACTTGTTAAGACTTGATTATTTGAAATGAGTTTCATGTAGACAATTAACCACCCAAGTTGACCGGTGATTCACGAACGTTAAAACTTGTAAAAACTATATGATATATGAAAGGACCCGTCCTAATCCATCCGGACAAAGTCCACATCGATTACAAACGATTCACAATAGTTGGTTACATCGCGAGGTACTTGACCTCTATATGATACATTTTACAAACATTGCATTCGTTTTGAAAAGACAAACTTCCTTACATCGAAAATTGACGATATGCATACCATTTCATAATATATCTAATTATAATTATCTTAATAATAATCTTGATGAACTCGACGACTCGAATGCAACGTCTTTTGAAATATATCATGAATGACTCCAAGTAATATCTTTAAGGTGAGCAAATGCACAGCGGAAGATTTCTTTCATACCTGAGAATAAACATGCTTTAAAGTGTCAACCAAAAGGATGGTGAGTTCATTAGTTTAACATAAATAATCATTTCTATCATTTTAATAGACCACAAGATTTTCATTTCTCATAAACATACGTCCCATACATAGAGACAAAAATATCATTCATATGAATTGAACACCTGGTAACCGACATTCACAATATACATATAAGAATATCCCCATCATTCCGGGATCCTCCATTGGACATGATATAAATTTCGAAGTACTAAAGCATCCGGTACATTGGATGGGGCTTGTTGGGCCCGATAGATCTATCTTTAGAGTTCGCGTCAATTAGGGTGTCTGTTCCCTAATTCTTAGATTACCAGACTTAAATAAAAAGGGGCATATTCGATTTCGATCATTCAACCATATAATGTAGTTTTGATTACTTGTGTCTATTTCGTAAAAACATTTATAAAAATTGCGCATGTATTCTCAGCCCAAAAATAATAAGAGTAAAAGGGAGCAAATGAAACTCACCATACTGTATTTTGTAGTAAAAATACATATGACGGTATTGAACAATTGAACAATGCAGGGTTAGCCTCGGATTCACGAACCGATATAATTTGTATATCTATATTAAAACATATAATCATAATCAGATAAGTTTATATTCAATAATAATATACTTTGTTATTTTAATAAACAATTATATGTTATATTAATTAAATATATTTATTATATGTTTTAATTAGAAAATTTAAAAATATCAATTTGTTAAATACTTATTAATACATTATATAGTTCTAGTATATCTATACAAAATGTTATATTATGATTATTTGATGATTATAATAGCATAGTTTTTATTCAAAAATTTTGTAGTTTATATGTAACTATGTTTAATCATATATATATATATATATATATATATATATATATATATATATATATATATATATATATATATATATATATATATATATATATATATATATATATATATATATATATATATATAAACCTTAGTTATATTTATAACTCACGTCTTATAAATATATTTACTATTTTACTAATGTTTCATTAATCTATTTTAAACTATATATATTTTATACGAAATTCTCATTTAATCGTAATATATTAAAAGTAGGCTCATATTAATGCTTATATCAAAATTTAACCTTTGTAAGTTTTCTATATGTCTATATACATATGTATGTATATATATATATATATATATATATATATATATATATATATATATATATATATATATATATATATATATATATATATATATATATATTTTATTTTATTTTTTACTCATCTCAATCCTAATCTTCAAGCTATCTTATCAAATTATCTCATATTATATTATAACCTTTATGTACAAAACATATTACTTATCATCTGTACATACATATACATATACCCAATTCTTTATACTTACCTTTTATTTACAATCATATTCACATCATAATTTCATTTTCATATTTTAAGTTAATAATACTTATCATACAAATTTCATATATCAATTTGTTATCATTAACATTTACAATAATAATAATAATAACAATAATAAATTATAATAACGATAATAATAATAATAATAATAATAATATTATTATTATTATTATTATTATTATTATTATTATTATTATTATTATTATTATTATTATTATTATTATTATTATGAATAATAATGATAATGATGTTTAATATGAAAAACTACCTTAAAAGCCCATTTTAAAAAGAATTGCAGCAAGCTGGAATCGAACCCGAGACCTCTCGCTCAATACCCATTCCCTTAACCGTTGGGCTGTTGCCCATTTCCTGTTTTAGAACCCTATTTTAATTTTATGTCATCTTCTACGATCCATTAACACAGCAACCCACAACTCAAATTACCAGTTTAAATTCGGTTTTAAAATAGAAACAAAAACACTTAAAACATGTTTAGATTATTAGCAAACGAGAAGGGAAAAAAAAAAAAATTTAACAGCTTCTGCTGTTGTTCGTCGGAGGTCCAAAACAAAACAAAAAAATTGATTTCGACTTTGATAAAGTTTTAGGCAAAACTTCCAACATGAAATTAGTTGTCAATTACTCCTAGAAATTCTCTGTAACATCAATTGAACCTAAAACATTGATATGAACTCGAATTTTTGCCAAGAACATTCAGTTTGACTTTTTATATGAAAACTTTGACTCTACAATTCTCGATCAAAATAAAGAATTGGCTCTTGAAAATTTGCAGAAAGATCATTCAAAGGGTTCCTAACACAATGGTATTAATGGATTTTGAAAACTCACTCGAATTCGATTTAATGATTAAAACCATACACGAATAGAAAGAAAAGAAAAGCAGATGAGCTACATGATATTTTTACATAAATTAAATATATATAAAAAAATGATTAAGATCAGTATCGATAATAGGAATATTTAAAGGAATCTGTTTTTACCAAAAATGAGCTGTTCGTTTGCTATGGCTGGAGAGAGATCGACCAAAGTTCACAAGATAACAGAATGATAGCTAAAAGATAAAGAACAGATGCCCTGCATCTTTTAACACGCGTATATATCTATATTATATCAATTTTGTTTTAATTTTAATAACTAATAACTAATAATTAATAAATATATTAAATATAACAATATGTTAATATTAATAATTAATATTATTAGTGATAATAATAATAATAGAGATATTAATAATATTAGTGGTATCTATATATAGTAATATCAATAAAAATGATATTAATAATGATAATAAAAGAAAATATAAGTATGATAATAATAATATTATTAATGATATTATTAATAATACTAAATATACTAATATTAGTAATAATACAATTTATATATATAAATCAATTTTCATATCCATATGTCGTATATTTAAAGTAATAATATTAATTGCACTAATATTGATACTAATATCGAAAGTAATATTAAAAGTGATAACACTAATATAACATCTATATTTTTAACTTGTATTTAAATTAAATGTATTAATATTACATATTATTGATTATGTATTATTTAATGATTACACACACACATATATATATATATATATATATATATATATATATATATATATATAGCATATAATATTGATACTTTACATATATATATATATATATATATATATATATATATATATATATATATATATATATATATATATATATATATATATATATATATATATATATATATATATATATATATATTCTTATTTTAATAATCACTTTATTATCTTGTATATTATTCTCCATACTTAATCTTAATGGTCAAGTTGTATTTTATTAATTCTAACTTATTATATAAACTTATATTTATATGTATATATATCTACATATTTTTAATTATATGCATAACTATATATTATATATTAAGTTAATAATATTAAATATACTGATATTATTTTATATATTTATTTCCAATAATTAAATCATATATTATTTCAAATAATATTTCAAATAAAATTATATATATTTATCTACCAATTAGTTGTTCGTGAATCGTTTAGGAGTAGTCAAAGGTCAATTGAATATATGAACGTTGTTTCAAAATTTTCTGGACTCAACATTACAGACTTTGCTTATTGTGCCGGAAACATATAAAGATTAAAGTTTGAATTTGATCGGAAATTCCCGGGTCGCTACAGTACCTACCCGTTAAAGAAATTTCGTCCCAAAATTTGAGTGAGGTCGTCATGGCTAACGATAAATATGTTTTCCTGACAAATATGAGCTGATAAATAGAGTTTTATCATTATTGCATAATACAGATAAAATAATTCGATTATTCGAAGAGCACGAATGAAGCTATCACCAAAGAGTGAAATAGGAAAGTAAAGATTCATCTTAACTTCTGACAGAGTCAGGGTTGAATTTAGGAAATAAGGTGCGTCTTAATTTGTGTCGTTTTCTTAGTTGAATTCCGGAATTCAAGGGATTTAAAGAAAATCTTGAAGATCTATAAGATCTGATTCTTCGGAATTTATGGAAATTAAGATCTCTTTAATTAAATATGGTGATCTGCCCCGATTACTACGTCTGATATTTCCCTTATAAATTTACCTTTTCCGTTCCATTTATTTTCACTACTTCTATACTCAATTCCCAAATTCAAAAGATTTATGAAAATGCTTAACCCTGTTCTGATCCTTGTTCTTACTCTAACTACCGCAATGATCGTTCTTTTTTTTTCAACTCCCACCCGAAGAATCTGTTTATTTCTATTATGCTCTAGGGATTATTGTATTTATAATCCTCCCGTATCTTTATATTGCTATACGTACTGATATCCACGGTTTGTAATTTCGGTGTTGTCATTGGGCATTATATTTTCTCTTATATTTTGGATCTCTTTGCCTTTTTATTATCCTCCCGACCTCTAGTAAAGCGAGTAATGGTCCAGAATTCGTAAGTATGGAATTTTGGATAAACATCATGTTCTAAATAAGAAAGAAGGTATTAGCACGATTTGATTTGTCAAATTATCAGAATCACTGAGTATAGAACTATCAAGAATATATATTTTTGATATGTTTAGAAGTTACGCAGAATGAAAGAGTTATGTAACATGGCACGTGATGACGTTATGATCTGTGAATCATCACGTCTCATTAGAAACTCAGCATGACTTACTGTAATATAATCACGTTGATCAAGTGTCATTATATTATACTAACTCATGCATCAGTTCCCAACATTACTTTAATAACTTTCATATTTTAAGCTCGAAAGTTTACAGAATATAGAAACTAACAGTTTCTATATGATGTAACACTGATAGTACGAAGAGATTAATGATTTCAGGTAAGAATAGTTATAAAAATATCTCCAGAAATATGGAGGATATTTATAATGAAAGATACTATAATATCTCGGAATATCTAAGATCAGAGGATGATAGAACTATTGTCTGCAAGGGTTTAGAGTAAGGAGCAAGACATTCACTAAAGACCTTAGCAGACATTGAATCATTTGGATTCTTTGAAGTCAAACTTATTCTTTGTGATTTGTCCACGGCTTTCTTTATAGTTTCGCATAATCTGCTTTTCGGTACTAAATTTTCTATTGTATGTTTCCAATATAATGATACACAGGAAGCACAAAGAGGTATATAATTTCGGACGAGAATATTTATGAAAATATCCTCAGAAATATCGAAGATATTGATGATGATATTTTGGAATTTCTAAGTTCGATGGTTGGTGGAGAAAGATTTTTCGTAAAATTTTAACATGACTTCGGAGTAAGATATTCTATAAAGATTTCAACGGATCCAGAATTATCTGGATTCTTTGAATATAGGGTATGGTCCTTGTATTTGTCCTTGGTCTCCTTCATGGTTAACTCTATCCGTTTTTCAGTTTCAACGTTTCTGAGCTTTTCCAACATATTATTCGTTATTATCAAACTTCTGACGACTAAGGTCGTTTACGGTTGCCTACAGTTTCTGCTGCTTCATTCAGCTTTTTCAACATTAAGAGTATTGATTTATGACTGAATACTTTTCAAAATTTCAGAATGAAAGATCATAATTCTAAGAGATAAATGTCATACATATAACTGTTGATGTAGATATGCTGTGAATTTTCAAAGTACTGATTACTGATTCCCGGTAATTGGTATGGCAGTTCTCGTTACAAGATGCGGATGAGTATATGATAAGGTTTCAATGAATAAATATAATGATTTGTCCGAGAGATTTAAGCCAAGAAGCAACGAGGTTGCTGGTACGTCTGCTGGTAATATGGTGGAATATAAAAGAATTCTCCGGTATCAAAAGGGTAATCGTATATATCAGGATTTATAGTAAGGCTACTTCGAATGAAAAGTCAAAGTTGACCTGGTGGAGCTGTGACAAAATTGGCTACTTTGAAAAGGGATCGCAAAAATTATTTTTGCTAATAAATGCCAAAGGATCTGACGCGACTACGTGTTAAACTTTTACTCAATTGCCGAGAGTTTTCTTAGGTGCATAACTATATGCATAAATTTGTTCTTCCGTAGATGAAGTGCGGTTGATTCATCCTATCGATTGAGGTGTTTTCAAGAATCATGAAAGGTTTGAACGCAGATTGTAATCGTGATGATACGAATGGGGTTTAAAAATGAAATCAAGTGGCAAACTTGAAGAATTGTTTAGTTTCATATGTTATAATCAATATTTTAATTCATTTTAATTGTCCAATGTCATTAGTCCACAGTCGATAGTCCACCGTTAACAGTCTAATAATTCATATATAATTTAATATATAATATTCGAATTAATTAATACGTATCGTGACCCGTGTACATGTCTCAGACTCGATCACAACTCAAACTATATATATTATTGTAGAATCAACCTCAACCCTGTATAGCTAACTCCCGCATTACTGCATATAGAGTGTCTATGGTTATTCCAAATAATATATATAGATGGGTCGATATGATATGTCAAAACCTTGTATACGTGTCCCGACATTTAAAGTGCGTAAAATAAATAACAGAATTTAAATGACGATAAATAAAATTGCGATAATTAAATTGCGATAAATAAAATGCGATAAATAAAATGTAATCAGTTAGCTAGGAACAGTTAACTGGAAACAGTTAGCGTGGATTCTTAACAAAATTTCTCATAGTTAATTTGTTTGTTTCTAACAAATTTTATTTTGTCCAATGTTTTCTTCATTATGCCACTTGTTAGATTATGATAAATCAAAATCCAAATATGAATTTGAATAAAAATGGTTATTCTGAGGTGAACGGATACACATATCGGTGGATGTAAGTAGGATAGTAAACGACTGTTGAATCAGCTTCGAAGAATGTACAGTGTAATTTATTAATGTGAAATCTGAATATTCCTCGGGTATTACCTACCCGTTAAAATATTTTCACGATTAACACTTTGTACTAAAGAATTTTTAATTACAATCTTTATAAAAACATATATACATATATATTTTCTTCAGATGAAATCATGGATTCATTGAGTTAATATGATATTAAACTCATTTGGTTTACCGTTAGAACTAGAATATATAATCTCTAAAACATTGAAGATTACATAATCGTCATGTCGAACGAAGATAAATGATGTAGAACGATTCGCAGATTGATGATTATGCTCGAGGTACATAATTAGATGTTGAGGTGTATGATGTGAACTTGAGTTGTTGGTGGTACTGGTATTGATGTTGGTGCTGGTGATGTTGCTGAAGCTGGTACATTTTGCACCATATTCTCCAAATTGATTACTAGAGCGCGAAATTCGTTGACTTCTTCTATTATTCTGGGATGATTGTCGGTCGGAACGAGCGGATGAATAAGGTTTAGAATTGTGGATAGAATACAATCGTGTCGAGCTACTCTGGAAATGAAAGTGAAGATGGTGTTTTGAACTAGTTCGCCGGTAAGTGCTTCAGGTTCTTCGCCAAGAGGTGAATTCGGTTGGTGGAAGGGATCGCCTTCTTCGCATCTCCATTGATTAAGTCGACTACGAATCCATCAGATGAATTGGGGATGGCTGATTAGTTTATTCATTCTAGTGACGCTGCTTCCGGAGCTTAGGTGAACATCCATGTCGGAATAGTTATCGGAATCTGAGGGACTCGGACTGGTTGAGGGATTCATCTCGTACGAGCAGATGAAGGATTTTCGATAAGAAATAGATTATAGAATGTAGATTAGTACCCTGCAATACATAATTTACATATGCATATATAATACTAAAATCCCATAAGTTACGGATGAATCTACGGAAGCTTTTAGGCAAAGGTAACCATAACAGATACGCTAAGATTTGAATTAGCAGATACGATAAGATACGAATTTTGTCTATACACTATTCATGCAATCATTGCAGTAAAATGTGTCTAGACTAAGAATGATGAGTAGGTAATTTCCTAAGGATGATAAGCAGATGATTTCCGACAAAAATGATAAGCAAAACTTTTGACATGCAGACACGGTCGAAGTCTAGACTCACT
Organism: Rutidosis leptorrhynchoides; assembly: GCF_046630445.1. Taxonomy (NCBI): domain Eukaryota; kingdom Viridiplantae; phylum Streptophyta; class Magnoliopsida; order Asterales; family Asteraceae; genus Rutidosis; species Rutidosis leptorrhynchoides. Next base: position 226,199,458 of record NC_092337.1, on the reverse strand, counting down.
AATGCATCCTAATGACTTATCAGTTAGACACACTAATACAGACCTGGTTCGCTAAGACCACCGCTCTGATACCAACGGAAAGGACCCATCTTAATCCATCCGGACAAAGTCCACATCGATTACAAACGATTCACAATAGTTGGTTACATCGCGAGGTATGTGACGACCCGGAAATTTCCAACCAAATTTAAACTTAACCTTTATATGTTTCCGACACGATAAGAAGAATTTGTAATGTTGAATCTAAAAAAGTTAGGAGCTACATTCATGTAATCAATTACCCTTTGACCGTGTTCGACGATTCACGAACAATTATGAGTATATAGATATGTATATATAATATATATTATTAACTGAAAACATTAACAAAGTATTAGATATATGATACTTTACATGAACGTATTTGTTTCGATATATTTATCGACAGAATTAAGAGATAATATCAAATGATTGAATTATCAGATAAATTATGATATGATTTCGGGCCTATGTTATGAGGTCCACTGTGATTTAAGAAATCTATTCTTTTTGACAACATTCGGAAAATGGTAAAGTGATTTATAAATAAGAACAAATGTGTCAATTAACGGGAACTAGACAAGGGTTAGTGGAAATTCCTGTTTAATTTCCAAGGCATGTTTTCTAATATTTCTCTCGTGACCTTGATAAGATAACTATGTTAACTTTCATTTTATTTAATATAAAAATAAGAACGTGGAGTGTAAATAACTTAGATGTTGGATATCGACAAGTTAAGTAACTCGACATTTTTCATTAAGATGATTTCATACGTTTATTTAACCTTTGGACTTTATCCCATGCTTCACCAATAGACTGTAATTTAAAAACTTGAAACCTATTATGAATATATATAATTCTACTTTTCTAAAATGTTTTATGATATAACGATTTTCATTATTTTAACTTTTTAACAAAATGATTCTTAAATATATTTAGTTTTGGAAAACAAAATTATCATATTTATTTGATTTAGTTTTAAAAGTACAAAAAATGTTTTCAGTTTAAAAAGAACTTTGTTATTAAAACGTATATATCTTTTATAAATATCGAGAACTACTTTTGACAACTCATTACTTAACCAGTATGATAAAGATAACGATATTTATATTTTATTTTATTAAATATATATAAAGATTTAAATTAATATTATATATATTTATACGCGTATTATACGTATATAGTTTTATACTTTTACTATACTTTAACTTTACCTTTACTTTACTTTTACTTTACTTAATAATTCATACTTTAATAATTCACTTTAATAATTCATACTTTAATAATTCACTTTAATAATTCATACTTTAATAATTCACTTTAATAATTCAAAAATCTATTATAAATAGAATTGAATATGTTTCATTATTTCAGAGAAACTTGAAAATATATTTCTCTAAACTCTCTCAATCGAATTACATATATATATTTTCTTTGTATTATTTCAAGATATTATTAGTATACATAAAATACTACGACGGAGTTATACTCAGACGATTTCAAAATAAGTTTTCAAACGGGATAGAGCTAAGGAAATTATAGGTTATAACTATGGAGGTTATGGGTATTGATCGAGGGTATTGCTCGTGAGGTCAACCTAACGTTTATCATTTTCGTTGTGTCTACGTACTTTCCTGCAATATTGAATCACAATATTGATACGTTCATGAATCCGAGACAAACCCTGCGCTTGTTCAGTGCCGTCATATACATAATTGCTACGAAATACAGTATTGTGAGTTTCATTTGCTCCCTTTTTAATTGCTTTTGCAATATATATTTTTGGGCTGAGAATACATGCGCTGTTTTATAAATGTTTTACGAAGTAGGCACAAGTACTAAAACTAATCCTAAAGATAGATCTATTGGGCCTGACAAACCCCATCCTGACTATGGGATGCTTTAGTACTTCGAGGTTATTTTAAACACACCTGATCTGGTGTACTTCAGAGGGTAAAACATGAATGTTAAGGCTTGTTACCGGGTGCCTACAACTTATAGAATACTTTTAAACACTTGCGAGTGTACGGATATTTATGGAAACTGAAATCTTGTGGTCTATTACTATTACAGAAATGATTGATTATGATAAACTAATGAACTCACCAACATTTTGGTTGACACTTTAAAGCATGTTTATTCTCAGGTATTAAAGAAATCTTCCGCTGTGTATTAGCTCATTTTAAGGATATTACCTGGAGTCATTCATGACATACTTTGAAAGACGTTGCATTCGAGTCGTTGAGTTCATCAAGATTAATATTAAGTCAATTATAGTTGGATGTAATATGAAATGGTATGCATGCCGTCAATTTTTGATGTAAAGAAAGTTTGTCTTTTAAAAACGAATACAATGTTTGTAAAACGTATCATATACAGGTCAAATACCTCGCGATGTATGTAGTGACCCGAACTTTTCCATGTTTATATATATTAATTGAGATTGATATTTACATGATTAAATGTTTCCAACATGTTAAGCAATCAAACTTGTTAAGACTTGATTAATTGAAATATGTTTCATATAGACAATTGACCACCCAAGTTGACCGGCGATTCACGAACGTTAAAACTTGTAAAAACGACATGACGATATATATATGGATATACATATGGTTAACATGAGATTATGATAAGTAAGTATCTCCATAAATATATTAACAATGAGTTATATACATATAAACAAGACTACTAACTTAGGGATTTCGAAACGAGACATATATGTAACGATTATCGTTGTAACGACATTTAAATGTATATATATCATATTAAGATATATTAATATATCATAATATCATGATAATATAATAATTTAACATTTCATTAGATATAATAAACAATGGGTTAACAACATTAATTGAGATCGTTAATTTAAAGGTTTCAAAACAACACTTACATGTAACGACTAACGATGACTTAACGACTCAGTTAAAATGTATATACATGTAGTGTATTTAGATGTATTAAAATACTTTTGGAAGACTTCAAGACATATATCAAAACACTCATACTTAACAAAAATGGTTACAGTTACTTTCCCATTCTTTTCTTTCATCAAGAATTCTAGTCGTATTTTTACCCGTATTATACACAGCTTCAAAACGTACTTACTATGGGTATATGCCAATAGGAACTAGCATGGGATTCCACTCTTGATTATGTCATGTATGACTAATCAATTTTAACTTCTACCATGAGCTAGTCAACTAACTAGAACTCCTTTTAACCCCACTCAACACTCACCAATTACCACTCATCATTCACTCCATTTCACTTCCAATTCTCTTTCTAATTCTCTCTCAACACACCCACACTATTATGAACGTATTTTTCCAGTAGTTAATCATCATCTTCATCAAAAATCACTTCAAGAATCAAGCTATAATCATCATAGGAAGAACACTTCAAGAACACTCTAAAAAATCCCTTCAAGTTTACTAATTTACTTCCAAGCTTTCTAATCCATTCCAAGTAATCATCTAAGATCAAGAAACCTTTGTTATATACAGTAGGTTATCTTTCTTATTCAAGGTAATATTCATATTCAAACTTTGATTCAATTTCTATAACTATAAACTATCTTAATTCGAGTAAAAATCTTACTTGAACTTGTTTTTGTGTCATGATCCTACTTCAAGAACTTTCAAGCCATCCAAGATCCTTTCAAGCTAGATCATTTCTTGTCACTTCCAGTAGGTTTACCTACTAAACTTGAGGTAGTAATGATGTTCATAACATCATTCGATTCATATATATAAAACTATCTTATTCGAAGGTTTAAACTCGTAATCACTAGAACATAGTTTAGTTAATTCTAAACTTGTTCGCAAAAAAAAGTTAATCCTTCTAACTTGACTTTTAAAATTAACTAAACACATGTTCTATATCTATATGATATGCTAACTTAATGATTTAAAACCTGGAAACACGAAAAACACCGTAAAACCGGATTTACGCCGTCATAGTAACACCGCGGGCTGTTTTGGGTTAGTTAATTAAAAACTATGATAAACTTTGATTTAAAAGTTGTTATTCTGAGAAAATGATTTTTATTATGAACATGAAACTATATCCAAAAATTATGGTTAAACTCAAAGTGGAAGTATGTTTTCTAAAATGGTCATCTAGACGTCGTTCTTTCGACTGAAATGACTACCTTTACAAAAACGACTTGTAACTTATTTTTCCGACTATAAACCTATACTTTTTCTGTTTAGATTCATAAAATAGAGTTCAATATGAAACCATAGCAATTTGATTCACTCAAAACGGATTTAAAATGAAGAAGTTATGGGTAAAACAAGATTGGATAATTTTTCTCATTTTAGCTACGTGAAAATTGGTAACAAATCTATTCCAACCATAACTTAATCAACTTGTATTGTATATTATGTAATCTTGAGATACCATAGACACGTATACAATGTTTCGACCTATCATGTCGACACATCTATATATATTTCGGAACAACCATAGACACTCTATATGTGAATGTTGGAGTTAGCTATACAGGGTTGAGGTTGATTCCAAAATATATATAGTTTGAGTTGTGATCAATACTGAGATACGTATACACTGGGTCGTGGATTGATTCAAGATAATATTTATCAATTTATTTCTGTACATCTAACTATGGACAACTAGTTGTAGGTTACTAACGAGGACAGCTGACTTAATAAACTTAAAACATCAAAATATATTAAAAGTGTTGTAAATATATTTTGAACATACTTTAATATATATGTATATATTGTTATAGGTTCGTGAATCAACAGTGGCCAAGTCTTACTTCTCGACGAAGTAAAAATCTGTGAAAGTGAGTTATAGTCCCACTTTTAAAATCTAATATTTTTGGGATGAGAATACATGCAGGTTTTATAAATGATTTACAAAATAGACACAAGTACGTGAAACTACATTCTATGGTTGAATTATCGAAATCGAATATGCCCCTTTTTATTAAGTCTGGTAATCTAAGAATTAGGGAACAGACACCCTAATTGACGCGAATCCTAAAGATAGATCTATCGGGCCCAACAAGCCCCATCCAAAGTACCGGATGCTTTAGTACTTCGAAATTTATATCATGTCCGAAGGGTGTCCCGGAATGATGGGGATATTCTTATATACGCATCTTGTTAATGTCGATTACCAGGTGTTCACCATATGAATGATTTTTATCTCTATGTATGGGATGTGTATTGAAATATGAAATCTTGTGGTCTATTATTACGATTTGATATATATAGGTTAAACCTATGACTCACCAACATTTTTGTTGACGTTTAAAGCATGTTTATTCTCAGGTGAATATTAAGAGCTTCCGCTGTTGAATACTAAAATAAGGAAAAGATTTGGAGTCCATGTTTGTAAGATATTGTGTAAAAACTGCATTCAAGAAACTGATTTAGATGTAACATATTTGTATTGTAAACCATTATGTAATGGTCGTGTGTAAACAGGATATTTTAGATTATCATTATTTGATAATCTACGTAAAGCTTTTTAAACCTTTATTTATGAAATAAAGGTTATGGTTTGTTTTAAAAATGAATGCAGTCTTTGAAAAACGTCTCATATAGAGGTCAAAACCTCGCAACGAAATCAATTAATATGGAACGTTTTTAATCAATAAGAACGGGACATTTCAGTTGGTATCAGAGCGTTGGTCTTAGAGAACCAGAATTTTGCATTAGTGTGTCTTACCGAGTTTGTTAGGATGCATTAGTGAGTCTGGACTTCGACCGCGTTTACTTGAAAAATGATTGCTTAACAAATTTTGTTGGAAACTATATATTTTTAACATGTGAATATTATGTGATATATTAATCTCTTAACGCGTTTGATATTATGTGATAGATGTCTACCTCTAGAACAAGTTCCATTGACTCACCTAATAATAATGAAGAGTCAAATGTAAATTGGAATGATTCGTGGACTGATTCACAAGTTCCCGAAGAGGAACCGGAAGAAGAGTCGGAACTAGAAGAAGAATCGGAACCGGAAGAAGAATCGGAACCAGATGAAGAAATAGAACCGGTGGGGGAAATAATAAAACGGTTAAGTAAAAGAAAATCCTCAACCAACCGACCAAGGTTAATTATGGTCAATGGTGTTTCCGCTAAGGAAGCAAAATATTGGGAGGATTACCAATTCTCCGATGAATCGGATTCTGACGAGAATTCCGATGATGTTATAGAAATTACCCCAACTGAATTTAAAAAGGCAAAAGAAAATAATAAGGGAAAGAGTATAAAAATAGAGAAATCTAATTCCAACCCCGATGAACTTTATATGTATCGTCAACCCCCGAAGTCCTTAAGTGGTAACAATGACCCGGGAACCTCTAAACCACCAGGTTTTTCTAAACCAATGTGGAAAATTACGGCTCGTATTAGGGGAACATCATATATCCCTAGAAACTTGGCAAAACGAACCAAAACCAAAGAAGAAGAAACAAGCGAGTCGGAATAAGATAGTTGTATTCGTGTGGTGTAATATATGTAATATAGTGTGCTTATGCTTTATGATATATGTAAAAATTGCTTGTATTAATAAGTATTTTTTTTTATGAATCTAACTCTTGTCTATTTTACAGTATAAAAACAGAAAATGGATAGACAACCCAATATTTTAAGAGACCTACCCGGAGACATGATTGATGAAATCTTGTCTAGAGTCGGTCAGAATTCTTCGGCACAACTATTTAAGGCGAGATCAGTTTGTAAGACATTCGAAGAACGTTCCAAGAATGCCTTGGTTTATAAAAGGCTTTCGTTCGAAAGATGGGGGATATCACATTGGGAAATCCATAAGTTACGATGTGTTTACTTTGACGCATATATTGCGGGGAACCCAAATGCTATTTTACGCAATGGGTTAAGAAATTATTTTGACTCAATATATCCGAATATTGGACTTCGTGATTTAGAAAAAGCGGCTAACATGCAACATAAAGAAGCATGTTATGCTTACGGATTAGTAATGTTCGCTTCTCACCAAAGTGAGAACAAGAACATCGGGCTACAACTATTAAACAAAACCTTCCCACAAGTGACGGAGTCGGTAATTGGGGTAAGAAATGAGGTATTTAGATTGTTACGGGACTGTTGGACATTACGTAACCCTCGTCCCTTTGACGACGTTACAACACGCTGTCTTATCAACGGCCATAACGGTTATGTTCCACAAGACCAAGGATGGGAATTAATCCTAGTAAAATCAGAATGCATGACTTGTTTCTGGACGTATGAATTACGTGTCTTTATTGCCTTTGCTGAACGACTTGTGTACTAGCTAGAATTATCTTCACAACCATCTTGTATCAAATTTATTGTGTGCTATATTTCATGCTATATGTAAAATAAGCGGTATTGTAAGTTTGTAAAATATTGTGTAAAAGTTTGAACGCGAAATATTATTATAATCAGTTTTTCATATAGAATTGTAGTAGTTGAATTGTATATCAGCTACTAAGTATGAACTTAACGGGTAGGTACTACCCGAATTTAAACTTATAAAACGCTAATATGAAGAAAAAGCTTTTATAAATGAGTTCATATTATGCTACAATATACTATTAACTACTCTTAATATTCTGTATGATTAACTTGTTCCATTTGACTATTTTGAAGGAAATGGCACCGACTACTCGACACACCGTGAATATGAATGAAGCGGAATTCCGTACTTTTCTAGCTTCAAACATAGCCGCAGTACAGGCTGCGCTACATACCAACAATAACCTTGGATCTAGCAGTACAGGAAATCGTGTAGGATGCACCTACAAAGAATTCACTGCCTGCAAACCTTTGGAATTTGATGGAACCGAAGGACCGATCGGATTGAAACGGTGGACCGAGAAGGTCGAATCGGTGTTTGCCATAAGTAAGTGTACTGAAGAGGACAAAGTGAAGTACGCTACGCATACCTTCACAGGTTCTGCGTTAACATGGTGGAATACCTATCTAGAGCAAGTGGGACAAGACGATGCGTACGCACTACCGTGGTCAGCATTCAAGCACTTGATGAACGAGAAGTACCGTCCCAGAACCGAGGTCAATAAGCTCAAGACAGAACTTAGAGGGTTACGAACCCAAGAATTTGATATTACCACGTACGAAAGACGATTCACAGAATTGTGCCTATTGTGTCCGGGAGCATTCGAAGATGAGGAAGAGAAGATCGACGCGTTTGTGAAAGGATTACCGGAAAGAATCCAAGAAGATATAAGTTCACACGAGCCCGCCTCCATACAACAGGCATGTAGAATGGCTCACAAACTAGTGAACCAGATTGAAGAAAGAATTAAAGAACAGACTGCTGAAGAGACCAATGTGAAGCAAGTCAAAAGAAAGTGGGAGGAAAACGGTGATAAGAATCACCAATACAACAACAACAGCAATTACAACAATAATCGCAACAATTATCCCAGCAATCGCAACATCAATCGCAACTACAACAAACGGCCCAACAACAACAACAATAACAACAACAACAACAACAACAACAGCAACTACAACAATCATCCCAACAACAATAATAACCGCAACAACAACAACAATCAGAAACAGCTATGCCAAAGGTGTGAAAAGTATCACTCGGGGTTCTGCACCAAATTTTGCAACAAGTGTAAAAGAAATGGTCATAGCGCGGCGAAGTGTGAGGTCTACGGACCAGGGGTTAATAGAACGAAAGGAACAAATGGTGTCGGAACGAGTAATGGCGGAGCAAGTAGTGTCGGAGCAAGTTATGCCAATGTAGTTTGTTATAAATGTGGAAAACCGGGCCACATTATTAGAAATTGCCCGAACCAGGAGAACACGAATGGACAAGGCCGCGGAAGAGTTTTCTATATTAATGCGGCAGAGGCACAGGAAGACCCGGAGCTTGTTACGGGTACGTTTCTTATTGACAATAAATCTGCTTACGTTTTATTTGATTCGGGTGCGGATAGAAGCTATATGAGTAGAGATTTTTGTGCTAAATTAAGTTGTCCATTGACGTCTTTGGATAGTAAATTTTTACTCGAATTAGCAAATGGTAAATTAATTTCAGCAGATAATATATGTCGGAATCGAGAAATTAAACTGGTTAGCGAAACATTTAAGATTGATTTGATACCAGTAGAGTTAGGGAGTTTTGATGTGATAATCGGTATGGACTGGTTGAAAGAAGTGAAAGCAGAGATCGTTTGTTACAAAAATGCAATTCGCATTATACGAGAAAAAGGAAAACCCTTAATGGTGTACGGAGAAAAGGGCAACACGAAGCTACATCTTATTAGTAATTTGAAGGCACAAAAACTAATAAGAAAAGGTTGCTATGCTGTTCTAGCACACGTCGAGAAAGTACAAACTGAAGAAAAGAGCATCAATGATGTTCCCGTAGCAAAAGAATTTCCCGATGTATTTCCGAAAGAATTACCGGGATTACCCCCACATCGATCCGTTGAATTTCAAATAGATCTTGTACCAGGAGCTGCACCAATAGCTCGTGCTCCTTACAGACTCGCACCCAGCGAGATGAAAGAACTGCAAAGCCAATTACAAGAACTTGTAGAGCATGGTTTCATTCGACCAAGCACATCACCATGGGGAGCTCCTGTTTTGTTTGTCAAGAAGAAAGATGGTACATTCAGGTTGTGTATCGACTACCGAGAGTTGAACAAACTTACCATCAAGAACCGCTACCCACTACCGAGAATTGACGACTTATTTGATCAACTACAAGGCTCGTCTGTTTATTCAAAGATTGACTTACATTCCGTGTATCATCAAATGCGGGTGAAAGAAGATGATATTCCAAAGACTGCTTTCAGAACACGTTACGGCCATTACGAGTTTATGGTCATGCCATTTGGTTTAACTAATGCACCAGCTGTGTTCATGGACCTTATGAACCGAGTGTGTGGACCATACCTTGACAAGTTTGTCATTGTTTTCATTGATGACATACTTATTTACTCAAAGAATGACCATGAACACGGTGAACATTTGAGAAAGGTGTTAGAAGTATTGAGGAAGGAAAATTTTTACGCTAAATTTTCAAAGTGTGCATTTTGGTTGGAAGAAGTTCAATTCCTCGGTCACATAGTGAACAAAAAAGGTATTAAGGTGGATCCAGCAAAGATAGAAACTGTTGAAAAGTGGGAAACCCCGAAAACTCCGAAACACATACGCCAGTTTTTAGGACTAGCTGGTTACTACAGAAGGTTCATCCAAGACTTTTCCAGAATAGCAAAACCCTTGACTGCATTAACGTATAAAGGGAAGAAATTTGAATGGAAGGATGAACAAGAGAAAGCGTTTCAATTATTGAAGAAAAAGCTAACTACGGCACCTATATTGTCATTGCCTGAAGGGAATGATGATTTTGTGATTTATTGTGACGCATCAAAGCAAGGTCTCGGTTGTGTATTAATGCAACGAACGAAGGTGATTGCTTATGCGTCTAGACAATTGAAGATTCACGAGCAAAATTATACGACGCATGATTTGGAATTAGGCGCGGTTGTTTTTGCATTAAAGACTTGGAGGCACTACTTATATGGGGTCAAAAGTATTATATATACCGACCACAAAAGTCTTCAACACATATTTAATCAGAAACAACTGAATATGAGGCAGCGTAGGTGGATTGAATTGTTGAATGATTACGACTTTGAGATTCGTTACCACCCGGGGAAGGCAAACGTGGTAGCCGACGCCTTGAGTAGGAAGGATAGAGAACCCATTCGAGTAAAATCTATGAATATAATGATTCATAATAACCTTACTACTCAAATAAAGGAGGCGCAACAAGGAGTTTTAAAAGAGGGAAATTTAAAGGATGAAATACCCAAAGGATCGGAGAAGCATCTTAATATTCGGGAAGACGGAACCCGGTATAGGGCTGAAAGGATTTGGGTACCAAAATTTGGAGATATGAGAGAAATGGTACTTAGAGAAGCTCATAAAACCAGATACTCAATACATCCTGGAACGGGGAAGATGTACAAGGATCTCAAGAAACATTTTTGGTGGCCGGGTATGAAAGCCGATGTTGCTAAATACGTAGGAGAATGTTTGACGTGTTCTAAGGTCAAAGCTGAGCATCAGAAACCATCAGGTCTACTTCAACAACCCGAAATCCCAGAATAGAAATGGGAAAACATTACCATGGATTTCATCACTAAATTGCCAAGGACTGCAAGTGGTTTTGATACTATTTGGGTAATAGTTGATCGTCTCACCAAATCAGCACACTTCCTGCCAATAAGAGAAGATGACAAGATGGAGAAGTTAGCACGACTGTATTTGAAGGAAGTCGTCTCCAGACATGGAATACCAATCTCTATTATCTCTGATAGGGATGGCAGATTTATTTCAAGATTCTGGCAGACATTACAACAAGCATTAGGAACTCGTCTAGACATGAGTACTGCCTATCATCCACAAACTGATGGGCAGAGCGAAAGGACGATACAAACGCTTGAAGACATGCTACGAGCATGTGTTATTGATTTCGGAAACAGTTGGGATCGACATCTACCGTTAGCAGAATTTTCCTACAACAACAGCTACCATTCAAGCATTGAGATGGCGCCGTTTGAAGCACTTTATGGTAGAAAGTGCAGGTCTCCAATTTGTTGGAGTGAAATGGGGGATAGACAGATTACGGGTCCGGAGATTATACAAGAAACTACCGAGAAGATCATCCAAATTCAACAACGGTTGAAAACCGTCCAAAGTCGACAAAAGAGCTACGCTGACATTAAAAGAAAAGATATAGAATTTGAAATTGGAGAGATGGTCATGCTTAAAGTTGCACCTTGGAAAGGCGTTGTTCGATTTGGTAAACGAGGGAAATTAAATCCAAGGTATATTGGACCATTCAAGATTATTGATCGTGTCGGACCAGTAGCTTACCGACTTGAGTTACCTCAACAACTCGCGGCTGTACATAACACTTTCCACGTCTCGAATTTGAAGAAATGTTTTGCGACAGAAGATCTCACTATTCCGTTAGATGAAATCCAAATCAACGAAAAACTCCAATTCATCGAAGAACCCGTCGAAATAATGGATCGTGAGGTTAAAAGACTTAAGCAAAACAAGATACCAATTGTTAAGGTTCGATGGAATGCTCGTAGAGGACCCGAGTTCACCTGGGAGCATAAAGATCAGATGAAGAAGAAATACCCGCATCTATTTCCAGAAGATTCGTCAACACCTTCAACAGCTTAAAATTTCGGGACGAAATTTATTTAACGGGTAGGTACTGTAGTGACCCGAACTTTTCCATGTTTATATATATTAATTGAGATTGATATTTACATGATTAAATGTTTCCAACATGTTAAGCAATCAAACTTGTTAAGACTTGATTAATTGAAATATGTTTCATATAGACAATTGACCACCCAAGTTGACCGGCGATTCACGAACGTTAAAACTTGTAAAAACGACATGACGATATATATATGGATATACATATGGTTAACATGAGATTATGATAAGTAAGTATCTCCATAAATATATTAACAATGAGTTATATACATATAAACAAGACTACTAACTTAGGGATTTCGAAACGAGACATATATGTAACGATTATCGTTGTAACGACATTTAAATGTATATATATCATATTAAGATATATTAATATATCATAATATTATGATAATATAATAATTTAACATCTCATTAGATATAATAAACAATGGGTTAACAACATTAATTGAGATCGTTAACTTAAAGGTTTCAAAACAACACTTACATGTAACGACTAACGATGACTTAACGACTCAGTTAAAATGTATATACATGTAGTGTATTTAGATGTATTAAAATACTTTTGGAAGACTTCAAGACATATATCAAAACACTCATACTTAACAAAAATGGTTACAGTTACTTTCCCATTCTTTTCTTTCATCAAGAATTCTAGTCGTATTTTTACCCGTATTATACACAGCTTCAAAACGTACTTACTATGGGTATATGCCAATAGGAACTAGCATGGGATTCCACTCTTGATTATGTCATTTATGACTAATCAATTTTAACTTCTACCATGAGCTAGTCAACTAACTAGAACTCCTTTTAACCCCACTCAACACTCACCAATTACCACTCATCATTCACTCCATTTCACTTCCAATTCTCTTTCTAATTCTCTCTCAACACACCCACACTATTATGAACGTATTTTTCCAGTAGTTAATCATCATCTTCATCAAAAATCACTTCAAGAATCAAGCTATAATCATCATAGGAAGAACACTTCAAGAACACTCTAAAAAATCCCTTCAAGTTTACTAATTTACTTCCAAGCTTTCTAATCCATTCCAAGTAATCATCTAAGATCAAGAAACCTTTGTTATATACAGTAGGTTATCTTTCTTATTCAAGGTAATATTCATATTCAAACTTTGATTCAATTTCTATAACTATAAACTATCTTAATTCGAGTAAAAATCTTACTTGAACTTGTTTTTGTGTCATGATCCTACTTCAAGAACTTTCAAGCCATCCAAGATCCTTTCAAGCTAGATCATTTCTTGTCACTTCCAGTAGGTTTACCTACTAAACTTGAGGTAGTAATGATGTTCATAACATCATTCGATTCATATATATAAAACTATCTTATTCGAAGGTTTAAACTCGTAATCACTAGAACATAGTTTAGTTAATTCTAAACTTGTTCGCAAACAAAAGTTAATCCTTCTAACTTGACTTTTAAAATTAACTAAACACATGTTCTATATCTATATGATATGCTAACTTAATGATTTAAAACCTGGAAACACGAAAAACACCGTAAAACCGGATTTACGCAGTCATAGTAACACCGCGGGCTGTTTTGGGTTAGTTAATTAAAAACTATGATAAACTTTGATTTAAAAGTTGTTATTCTGAGAAAATGATTTTTATTATGAACATGAAACTATATCCAAAAATTATGGTTAAACTCAAAGTGGAAGTATGTTTTCTAAAATGGTCATCTAGACGTCGTTCTTTCGACTGAAATGACTACCTTTACAAAAATGACTTGTAACTTATTTTTCCGACTATAAACCTATACTTTTTCTGTTTAGATTCATAAAATAGAATTCAATATGAAACCATAGCAATTTGATTCACTCAAAACGGATTTAAAATGAAGAAGTTATGGGTAAAACAAGATTGGATAATTTTTCTCATTTTAGCTACGTGAAAATTGGTAACAAATCTATTCCAACCATAACTTAATCAACTTGTATTGTATATTATGTAATCTTGAGATACCATAGACACGTATACAATGTTTCGACCTATCATGTCGACACATCTATATATATTTCGGAACAACCATAGACACTCTATATGTGAATGTTGGAGTTAGCTATACAGGGTTGAGGTTGATTCCAAAATATATATAGTTTGAGTTGTGATCAATACTGAGATACGTATACACTGGGTCGTGGATTGATTCAAGATAATATTTATCAATTTATTTCTGTACATCTAACTGTGGACAACTAGTTGTAGGTTACTAACGAGGACAGCTGACTTAATAAACTTAAAACATCAAAATATATTAAAAGTGTTGTAAATATATTTTGAACATACTTTAATATATATGTATATATTGTTATAGGTTCGTGAATCAACAGTGGCCAAGTCTTACTTCTCGACGAAGTAAAAATCTGTGAAAGTGAGTTATAGTCCCACTTTTAAAATCTAATATTTTTGGGATGAGAATACATGCAAGTTTTATAAATGATTTACAAAATAGACACAAGTACGTGAAACTACATTCTATGGTTGAATTATCGAAATCGAATATGCCCCTTTTTATTAAGTCTGGTAATCTAAGAATTAGGGAACAGACACCCTAATTGACGCGAATCCTAAAGATAGATCTATCGGGCCCAACAAGCCCCATCCAAAGTACCGGATGCTTTAGTACTTCGAAATTTATATCATGTCCGAAGGGTGTCCCGGAATGATGGGGATATTCTTATATACGCATCTTGTTAATGTCGATTACCAGGTGTTCACCATATGAATGATTTTTATCTCTATGTATGGGATGTGTATTGAAATATGAAATCTTGTGGTCTATTATTACGATTTAATATATATAGGTTAAACCTATGACTCACCAACATTTTTGTTGACGTTTAAAGCATGTTTATTCTCAGGTGAATATTAAGAGCTTCCGCTGTTGAATACTAAAATAAGGAAAAGATTTGGAGTCCATGTTTGTATGATATTGTGTAAAAACTGCATTCAAGAAACTGATTTAGATGTAACATATTTGTATTGTAAACCATTATGTAATGGTCGTGTGTAAACAGGATATTTTAGATTATCATTATTTGATAATCTACGTAAAGCTTTTTAAACCTTTATTTATGAAATAAAGGTTATGGTTTGTTTTAAAAATGAATGCAGTCTTTGAAAAACGTCTCATATAGAGGTCAAAACCTCGCAACGAAATCAATTAATATGGAACGTTTTTAATCAATAAGAACGGGACATTTCAATGTAATCAACTATTTTGAATCGTTTATAATGTATATGAACGGGTCCTTTCAGTTGGTATCAGAGCGGTGGTCTTAGCGAACCAGGTCTTGCATTAGTGTGTCTAACTGATAGTTGTTAAGATGCATTAGTGAGTCTGGACTTCGACCGTGTCTGCATGTCAAAAGTTTTGTTTATCATTTTTAGTCAGAAATCATCTACTTACCATTCTTAGGAAATTACCTGCTTATCATTCTTAGTCTAGACACGTCTTGCTGCATTGATTGCATGAATAGTGTATAGAAAAAATTCATATCTTAGCGTATCTGCTAAATCATATCTTATCGTATCTATTACCGTAAACTTTGCCTGACATATTCCGTAAATTCCTCCGTAATCTATGAAATCTTTTGATCTATATATATAGATATTCTATGTAGTTAGAATACCACCCGATAGCCGGAAAATCATTTCGTATCGAAAAATCCTTTATCAAATCGTACGAAATGGAATTCGTCATCAGTTCAAGTTCCTCGGATTCCGAAATGGAATCCCACTCAAGCTCCGAAAGCAGTATGACTGGAATGGATCAACCAATCAGCCATCATCTATTCTGGATGAATTGAGGATGGGTTCGTAGCCTCCTTAATCATTGGAGACAAGAAGAAGGCGATCCTTTCCATCCACCACATTGCCCTCTTGGCAATGAACCTGAAGCACTTACCGGCGAACCTGTCCGAAACACCATTTTCTCTCTCATTTCCAGAGTATCTCGTTATGATTATATACTACATCAAATTCTAGATCTTATTTATCCGCTCGTCCGAACCGACAATCACCCCGGTGTAATAGAAGAAGTCAACGAGCTTCGCGCTCGGGTAGTGGCTTTGGAGAATATGGTGCAAAGGTTACAAACACCAGCAGCAGCACCAGCAACATAACCAGTACCACCATCAACAACATCAACAGTACCATTACCACCATCAACAACAACCGCATCGCAAACCACAACTTCACAATCTGTCCCATGAACATCGACGTCATACACCCTGTAGATACTAAGGAATACCACAACGATGAAGTATTGATTCATAACTTCATTGGGAAAACATTCTACGACGATTATGTAATTTCTAAAGTTTAGAAATTATCTATCCTAGCCTTAACCATAAATCAAGTGAGTTTAATTTAATATTAACTCATTAAATCTATATTACATCTGAAGAAATATACACATATATTTCCATAAAGACTGTAATAAAAATTTTTTGTACAAAATATTAATTGTGACATTTTTTTAACGGGTAGGTAATACCCGAGAGATATATAAATTCACAATTAATATGTTACATTCTTCGAATCTGATTCAGCAAATCATCCATTATACTCCCTACTTTCACAACAATATACATTCTTTTATAGAAATCAAAACAACCATACTCATTCAAAATCTAATTACATATTCTGATTTTGAAATCGCCGAATTCAATTCAAGTTATAACCGGTATCATCACTCTTAGATTCTTACATCTTTCAAAGCTATACTTTAACTTCAAAACTGTGTTAGAACATCGTATGTATATTAACGATTATAATCTGTGTTCAAGCCCTTCGAAATACCTGAAGACACTTCAAAAAAATGAACAATCGAGATGATGATCCAACCACATGTTATCCACAGTTACGTACCTGAAAAACTCTTGAAACCAAAGTCATAATTTAACATGTATCCATGTCAGACCTTTTGGCATTTACTAGATAAAATAACTTTTCAATCCCTTCTAAAAATAGACAGTTTTGTCACAGCTCCAGCAAACCAACTTCAATTATTCATTCGAATAAGCCTTATTATAATGATTACCCCTTCATCATTATTACCGGGGAACCTTTCATATCTCGCCACATTAGCAGTAAACTTATTAACAACTTCATTGATCTTTGACTTTCCAAAAAAATCTTTATATTTATCAAAACCCCATCATTTACTCATCTGCATCTTGTAGCGAGAATTGCCATACGAATCATCGGAAATTAGCAATCAGTATTTTGAAATCTCGCAGCATGTCTACGCCAACAATTATATGTGTATATCTTCTGGACTTATATACTTTGAATGTGAAGTTTCTGAAAAACACCCTAAACTGCGAACTAGTTCTCGAAATACTGATGAAGCAGCAAAAACTATAAACGACCTTAACAGTAAAAAGTTTGATAATAAAGAGTAGTGTGTTGGCAAAGCTCAGAAAAAGAGAAGATTTGGTACTGAAAAATACGGATCGAGCAAACCATGAAGAAGGATGTGGATAAATCACAAGGACGAAATCTACCTTCAAAGAATCCAAATGATTTTGTGTCTGCTGAAGTCATTATCGAATACCTTGCTCCTGACTCTAAACCCTTACGGACAATATTCTTCATCATCCTCTGATATTAGAAATTTTAAGATATCATCGTATCTTTCATTATAAATATTCTCCATATTTCTGAAGATATTTCCATAATTATTCTTATCTGAAATCATTTACCTCTTCGTGCTGTCTGTATTACATCATAAAAGAAACTATTTTAGTTTCTAAATTCTAAAACTTTCGAATTTAAAATAGGAATATTTTTGAAGTAGTGTTGGGAACTGAAGCATGAACTAGTATAATATAATGACACTTGATCAACGTGATTATATTACAGTAAGTCATGCTGAGTTTCTAAATGGAACGTGATAATTCACAGATCATAACGTCATCATGTGCTATGTTACACGACTCTTGTATTCTCTTTAACCTCTAATATCAAGAAAATATTTCTTGATGATTCGGCCTTTTCCGAGGTATTCTAGTAATTTGACAAGTCAAGATCGTGCCATTACAATTTTCTTCTTAGAACATTAACAATGTTCATTCCGAAATTCATATATGCGAATTCTGGACCATTTCAAGCGGTGCTTAATCGCAAGAAGAAGAAACAAAAGGACAAAACTCCGAAATAGAAATTGGGGTATAAATCGCAACAAATAAAAGAGAGCATTAATTGGGGATGACAATGATTATAGAAGACAAAAGCAGGGACATCGAAATATAAGGGAAGATATAAAATCCAACAACAACCCAGAAACTATAAACCATATATATCGATGCATATAGCAATATAAAGACACGGGAGAACTAAAAACACTATAAAACCAAGAGTATAGTAGAAGTAAATAGATTCTTCTGGAGGTAGATGAAAAAGAAGAACGACAGATATGAAAGTGAGGAGTATATCGAGAATCAGCACTGGATGAAGCATATTGACGAATAATTTTAAAGTAAGAATTGAGGGAGAAAGAATAGAAGGTGTGAATTAAAAGGAAACGAAGGAGGTGGATTTATAGTAAAAAAATCCGACAGAAAAATCGAGATGAATCATCGCATTAAATCGAAGAGGATCATAATTTCCTTAATCACCGAATAATCAAATCCTATATAGATTACAAAGATTTTCTTTAATCCGGAGATCAACCGTGATGACGTCAAAAGATAAGATGAATCCCTATTTTCTCATTTCACTCTTTTACGATAGCTTCACTCATACGTTTCGAGTAATCGAATTATTTTATCCATATTTCTCAATCATGATAAAACCCTATGAATCAACTTATATTCGTCATAATAACATTCTTATTGTTAGCCATGACGACCTCGATCAAATTTCGGGGCAAAATTTCTTTAACGGGTAGGTACTGTGACGACCCGGAAATTTCCAACCAAATTTAAACTTAACCTTTATATGTTTCCGACACGATAAGCAGAATTTGTAATGTTGAATCTAAAAAAGTTAGGAACTACATTCATGTAATCAATTACCCTTTGACTGTGTTCGACGATTCACGAACAATTATGAGTATATAGATATGTATATATAATATATATTATTAACTGAAAACATTAACAAAGTATTAGATATATGATACTTTACATGAACGTATTTGTTTCGATATATTTATCGACAGAATTAAGAGATAATATCAAATGATTGAATTATCAGATACATTATGATATGATTACGGGCCTATGTTATGAGGTCCACTGTGATTTAAGAAATCTATTCTTTTTGACAACATTCAGAAAATGGTAAAGTGATTTATAAATAAGAACAAATGTGTCAATTAACGGGAACTAGACAAGGGTTAGTGGAAATTCCTGTTTAATTTCCAAGGCATGTTTTATAATATTTTTCTCGTGACCTTGATAAGATAACTATGTTAACTTTCATTTTATTTAATATAAAAATAAGAACGTGGAGTGTAAATAACTTAGATGTTGGATATCGACAAGTTAAGTAACTCGACATTTTTCATTAAGATGATTTCATACGTTTATTTAACCTTTGGACTTTATCCCATGCTTCACCAATAGACTGTAATTTAAAAACTTGAAACCTATTATGAATATATATAATTCTACTTTTCTAAAATGTTTTATGATATAACGATTTTCATTATTTTAACTTTTTAACAAAATGATTCTTAAATATATTTAGTTTTGGAAAACAAAATTATCATATTTAATAGATTTAGTTTCAAAAGTACAAAAAATGTTTTCAGTTTAAAAAGAACTTTGTTATTTAAACGTATATATCTTTTATAAATATCGAGAACTACTTTTGACAACTCATTACTTAACCAGTATGATAAAGATAACGATATTTATATTTTATTTTATTAAATATATATAACGATTTAAATTAATATTATATATATTTATACGCGTATTATACGTATATAGTTTTATACTTTTACTATACTTTAACTTTACCTTTACTTTACTTTTACTTTACTTTAACTTTAATAATTCATACTTTAATAATTCACTTTAATAATTCATACTTTAATAATTCACTTTAATAATTCATACTTTAATAATTCACTTTAATAATTCATACTTTAATAATTCACTTTAATAATTCATACTTTAATAATTCACTTTAATAATTCACTTTAATAATTCATACTTTAATAATTCACTTTAATAATTCATACTTTAATAATTCACTTTAATAATTCAAAAATCTATTATAAATAGAATTGAATAGGTTTCATTATTTTAGAGAAACTTGAAAATATATTTCTCTAAACTCTCTCAATCGAATTACATATATATATTTTCTTTGTATTATTTTAAGATATTATTAGTATACATAAAATACTACGATGGAGTTATACTCAGATGATTTCAAAATAAGTTTTCAAACGGGATAGAGCTAAGGAAATTATAGGTTATAACTATGGAGGTTATGGGTATTGATCGAGGGTATTGCTCGTGAGGTCAACCTAACGTTTATTATTTTCGTTGTGTCTACGTACTTTCCTGCAATATTGAATCACAATATTGATACGTTCGTGAATCCGAGACAAACCCTGCGCTTGTTCAGTGCCGTCATATACATAATTGCTACGAAATACAGTATTGTGAGTTTCATTTGCTCCCTTTTTAATTGCTTTTGCAATATATATTTTTGGGCTGAGAATACATGCGCTGTTTTATAAATGTTTTACGAAGTAGGCACAAGTACTAAAACTAATTCTATGTGGGTTTAAACCAGAAATATACCCTTAGCTTGGTAACATTAAACTACTTGTCTATGTACGGTAGGCGCGAATCCTAAAGATAGATCTATTGGGCCTGACAAACCCCATCCTGACTATGAGATGCTTTAGTACTTCGAGGTTATTTTAAACACACCTGATCTGGTGTACTTCAGAGGGTAAAACATGAATGTTAAGGCTTGTTACCGGGTGCCTACAACTTATAGAATACTTTTAAACACTTGCGAGTGTACGGATATTTATGGAAACTGAAATCTTGTGGTCTATTACTATTACAGAAATGATTGATTATGATAAACTAATGAACTCACCAACCTTTTGGTTGACACTTTAAAGCATGTTTATTCTCAGGTATTAAAGAAATCTTTCGCTGTGTATTAGCTCATTTTAAGGATATTACCTGGAGTCATTCATGACATACTTTGAAAGACGTTGCATTCGAGTCGTTGAGTTCATCAAGATTAATATTAAGTCAATTATAGTTGGATGTAATATGAAATGGTATTCATGCCGTCAATTTTTGATGTAAAGAACGTTTGTCTTTTAAAAACGAATGCAATGTTTGTAAAACGTATCATATAGAGGTCAAATACCTCGCGATGTAATCAACTATTGTGAATCATTTATAATGTATATGAACGGGTCCTTTCAAGGTACTTGACCTCTATATGATACATTTTACAAACATTGCATTCGTTTTGAAAAGACAAACTTCCTTACATCGAAAATTGACGATATGCATACCATTTCATAATATATCTAATTATAATTATCTTAATAATAATCTTGATGCACTCGACGACTCGAATGCAACGTCTTTTGAAATATATCATGAATGACTCCAAGTAATATCTTTAAGGTGAGCAAATGACAGCGGAAGATTTCTTTCGTACCTGAGAATAAACATGCTTTAAAGTGTTAACCAAAAGGTTGGTGAGTTCAATAGTTTAACATAAATAATCATTTTCATCATTTTAATAGACCACAAGATTTTCATTTCTCATAAACATACGTCCCATACATAGAGACAAAAATATCATTCATATGAATTGAGCACCTGGTAACCGACATTCACAATATACATATAAGAATATCCCCATCATTCCGGGATCCTCCATCGGACATGATATAAATTTCGAAGTACTAAAGCATCCGGTACTTTGGATGGGGCTTGTTGGGCCCGATAGATCTATCTTTAGAGTTCGCGTCAATTAGGGTGTCTGTTCCCTAATTCTTAGATTACCAGACTTAAATAAAAAGGGGCATATTCGATTTCGATCATTCAACCATATAATGTAGTTTTGATTACTTGTGTCTATTTCATAAAAACATTTATAAAAATTGCGCATGTATTCTCAGCCCAAAAATAATAAGAGTAAAAGGGAGCAAATGAAACTCAACATACTGTATTTTGTAGTAAAAATACATATGATGGTATTGAACAATTGAACAATGCAGGGTTGGCCTCGGATTCACGAACCGATATCATTTGTATATCTATATTAAAACATATAATCATAATCAGATAAGTTTATATTCAATAATAATATACTTTGTTATTTTAATAAACAATTATATGTTATATTAATTAAATATATTAATTATATGTTTTAATTAGAAAATTTAAAAATATCAATTTGTTAAATACTTATTAATACATTATATAGTTCTAGTATATCTATACAAAATGTTATATTATGATTATTTGATGATTATAATAGCATAGGTTTTATTCAAAAATTTTGTAGTTTATATGTAACTATGTTTAATCATATATATATATATATATATATATATATATATATATATATATATATATATATATATATATATATATATATATATATATATATGTATGTATAAACCTTAGTTATATTTATAACTCACGTCTTATAAATATATTTACTATTTTACTAATGTTTCATTAATCTATTTTAAAATATATATATATTTTATACGAAATTCTCATTTAATCGTAATATATTAAAAGTAGGCTCATATTAATACTTATATCAAAATTTAACCTTTGTAAGTTTTTTATATGTCTATATACATATGTGTATATATATATATATATATATATATATATATATATATATATATATATATATATATATATATATATATAAATATTTTATTTTATTTTTTACTCATCTCAATCCTAATCTTCAAGCTATCTTATCAAATTATCTCAAATTATATTATAACCTTTATGTACAAAACATATTACTTATCATCTGTACATACATATACATATACCCAATTCTTTATACTTACCTTTTATTTACAATCATATTCACATCATAATTTCATTTTCATATTTTAAGTTAATAATACTTATCATACAAATTTCATATATCAATTTGTTATCATTAACATTTACAATAATAATAATAATAACAATAATAAATTATAATAATAATAATAATAATAATAATATTATTATTATGAATAATAATGATGTTTAATATGAAAAACTACCTTAAAAGCCCATTTTAAAAAGAGTTGCAGCAAGCTGGAATCGAACCCGAGACCTCTCGCTCAATACCCATTCCCTTAACCGTTGGGCTGTTGCCCATTTCCTGTTTTAGAACCCCATTTTAATTTACATAACCCGTAATTCGACAGTTTCTTTATGTCATCTTCTACGATCCATTAACACAGCAACCCACTACTCAAATTACCAGTTTAAATTCAGTTTTAAAATAGAAACAAAAACACTTAAAACATGTTTAGATGCAAACGAGAAGGGAAAAAATAAATAAATAAATAAATTTAACAGCTTCTGCTGTTGTTCGTCGGAGGTCCAAAACAAAATAAAAAAATTGATTTCGACTTTGATAAAGTTTTAGGCAAAACTTCCAACATGAAATTAGTTGTGAATTACTCCTAGAAATTCTCTGTAACATCAATTGAACCTAAAACATTGATATGAACTCGAATTTTTGCCAAGAACATTCAGTTTGACTTTTTATATGAAAACTTTGACTCTACAATTCTCGATCAAAATAAAGAATTGGCTCTTGAAAATTTACAGAAAGATCATTCATAGGGTTCCTAACACAATGGTATTAATGGATTTTGAAAACTCACTCGAATTCGATTTAATGATTAAAGTGAAGGTATTTCGTATGCCCGAGAGACATATTAAATTAACGTGGCTAATATGTTTTGATCCAAGTCGGGTCATACCCAATAACAAACTTACCGACACCTTATTCGTATTTGATTTTAGCGGTTGGATCGTTAATTAAATACGCGACACTTGAACTTTAAGAAAATTGGTTTCTTAAATAACACTTGATATGTATATATATATAAATCATGGAATGATTTATATAATAAGGATTTAATTATTTATAGGTTAAATAATTAATTAAGTTATGTTGCATTTTATAAAATTGGTTTTATAAAATAAAGTATACATAACAAATGATATGGAATTTTATATAATTAGTTTTATAAATAATGTAAACATAATTTATAAAATGCAAGTTTATAAAATTTGTTTTATAAAATCTAATTTTACAAAACAAGTTTATAAAAGATGCATACTTATAAATATGTCAAGTATTATTTTATAAAAGGAAGGGAGTGGCCTTGGAATTGGATGTAAGCATGCTAGAGATTCCATCTTGGTCAAATAAAATTCCCATTCCATATACATGCAAGTCTAGACTCTTTGGAACCAACACTTGCATTCAAACATATCAAGTTAGCAAAAAAAAAAAAAATTCTGCACTCCCTTTTCCTACTGCAGCTGGCCGTGGCCTTTCTTGGCCATAAGAGAGTTCATTTTATTTTTTTTGCAAGCTACATTCAAGTGTTATCAAATCCTAACCAAAGTACAAGGTGTTGGTGCAAAGTTTGGGGTATAACAACTTGAGGTTTCATACTTTTGGAGCTCCAATCATCATCATCATCTTCATTACTTATCAACAAGCTTGGAGTAGGTATAAACTCTTTTCTTGCTTGTAGTTTGTAAGTATGTTTCACAACTTGATCCTAATTGGGATTTAACTTTAATTGGTTAAAGTTTAACATGTTCTAAAATGGTAATTACATGCTTCCGCTTTTAATTGAATCTTAAAATGTTTTATACATAATGGAACTTGTTAAATCTCAACAATGGTATCTAGAGCCGAAGTTGATGGAATATGCTTCGAGATAATTTTTTAAACCCACTATATTTTGCATTTTATGTACATGCATGATAGAAAAATGCAAAAATTAAAGGGTTTGGGTGGGAGCTTCACTTTGGCCGAATTATTGGGGACCCAAAATGGGTTTTGGTTCTTCCACTTTGGTCATATTTTGGTTGCATGTTGAGTTCACAATCAAGCCTTGACCTTGTGTTTGGATGGTTGCATGTTTGGTTGAATTAACCTATTTATTTGGTATGTAATATTAATTCATTCATGTGGTTGTAATATTCATTCAATTTGGTTTGTAATTTTATTATTTTGGTTATGTAATTTATTTTATATTTGGTATGTAAAATAGATTAGGTTGTATTTTCATTTCCTAGAAAAATGTATTAGGATATATTTTTTGTAAAAATGAAGATACAAGATGAAGACTTGGAAGATGCATTTGGATGCAAGATTAAGTGGGAGATTTTGAAATCTCCTACTTAGTGTTATAACCCTTAACCGGTGACATTTGTTTTCGGCTAAACAAATGTCTACCAAATCGGCTTGATTGTGAACACATTTGTTTGCATGCGTGGTTGTTTTATTTCTTGTATGATTGTGGATTGTGTATGTTACTACAACAAGTTATCACACAAGTTAACAACAAGCATAACTACAATTTAATTGGTTAAATTATTAACGACATGCAAAACGTCAATTTAAATGGTTAAATTAAAAACGGCTAAAAGGACATTAATAAACGGTTATTAAGAACATGATAAGGATCATATATATAAAATGGTTTATATCAAGTAATTGGCTAAAATTACTAGACTTGAAAATGGATTTCAAATAAACCATACACTAAATGCATGTTAGTGTATGGCATATATGTTTTCTTAAACTAGAATAAAGAAAGCCGAAAATCCCTTTAAAACTAAAACAAGGTAAACAAGTTTAACGCCATCCTTTTGTGGGACACTTAAACATAGTAGGGGACTCATAATGGGATAAAGGTCACCTAACCGTTATGAGCTAACTAATACGGTTAAGGCAAAATTCACATGCTTGTGGGATAAAGGTCACCTAACACTTGTATGTTAATTTTACATGTTTACACAAGTAGGACGACTTGATTTGGGAATCATGAACTTAGGGTCACCGAAGCATGAGAAACAAATAGGCGTTGATGGGATAAATATGCCTTGCAAAAGGATTGCATGATCCCATAATTTAGAAGTTGCAAAAGGATTGCAATTGTCATATAAATGACTACCTAGCTAAATCAAATAACGGGATAAAGGTCACCTAACCGAAATTTGATTTACCGTTGGATTCTAATATTTAATAAGTCAATTAAAATTTAAAAGGGTATTGATTGTTAAATTAAAATTAATACTTAAACAACTTTGTTAAATTTTGTAGATGGCCGCCAATAACAACAACATGCAAAACGCACCTATTAACTTGAACAACCTATCGTTAAGGTCTCTCCTCGAGAAAGACAAACTCAACCATACGAACTTTATGGATTGGTTCCGCAATCTTAGGATTGTCCTCAAACTTGAGGATAAGGCGTATGTGTTGGAAGACCCTATTCCCGATCAACCCGACGAGGATGATATGGAAGGCATGGCTTATTGGGATAAGTATTGTGCCGATTCAGTGCAAGTCGCTTGCCTAATGCTTGGGACTATGATACCCGAACTCCAAAAGGATTTCGAGCATCATACTGCATACAACATGATCACGCAATTGAAGGAGATGTTCCTTCAACAAGCACGTGTCGAGCGCTTCGAGACCGTTCGAGCGCCTCATGCATGTCGTATGGACGACTCCCAATCCATTTCATCTTATGTCCTTAAGATGAAAAGCCTCATTGATCGCGCAAACCGTGTTAATCTCAACATATCTAATGAGCTAGCCACGGATCTTATCCTAAACTCCTTGTCAAATAGGTTTGACCAATTTGTAATTAATTACAATATGAATGGGATGGATAAGACCATTGGCGAACTTCATGGCATGCTTAGGACGATGGAAACTAGCATGGGTAAGAGGGCTTCACCCGTGCTAATGATCAATGATGGTGGGTCCAAAGGTAACAACACCTCTAAGCCAAAGGCGGCTAAGAGGAAAGGACCCGCCCATCAAGGCAAGGGAAAGGGGATGATGGTTACCCCAACCAAAAACAAGAACAAGAAGCAAAAGGTTTCCGAACAAGTAAATCCCAAGGAAGACCTGTGCTTCGGTTGCAGTGAAATGGGTCACTGGAAACGCAACTGCCCGGTCTACCTTAAGGAGTTGAAGGAAAAGAGGGATGCGGGGCAAACCTCAGGTAATATATATATATATGGTATATATAGAGCTTAGTATTACTTCTTCTAATACATGGGTATTAGACACTGGATGTCGAACTCACATTTGCAATTCTTTGCAGGGGTTCAAAAGAAGTAGCAAGCAAATGGGAACATCAAGTCTCTTTATGGGTAATGGAGCCAAAGTGCAAGTGAAGGCTCAAGGAGACTTTGTATTAAAGCTTTCAAGTGGTTTGGAACTTATTTTGAACAATGTTTTGTATGCACCGAATTTATGTCGAAATATTATTTCAGTTTCCCGTTTAAAACAATGTGGTTTTTATCTTAATTTTGTTAATAATGATATCCACGTTTATTTAGATAATGTATTCTATTTTAAGGCTTCTCCTTCAAATGGAATTTATGAATTGGTTCAAGATGATACTGTAGTGAACCGAACTTTTCCATGTTAATATATATTAATTGAGATTGATATTTACATGATTAAATGTTTCCAACATGTTAAGCAATCAAACTTGTTAAGACTTGATTAATTGAAATATATTTCATATAGACAATTGACCACCCAAGTTGACCGGTGATTCACGAACGTTAAAACTTGAAAAAACTATATGATGACATATATATGGATATATATATAGTTAACATGATACTATGATAAGTAAACATATCATTAAGTATATTAACAATGAACTACATATGTAAAAACAAGACTACTAACTTAATGATTTTTAAACGAGACATATATGTAACGATTATCGTTGTAAAGACATTTAATGTATATATATCATATTAAGAGATATTCATACATGATAATATCATGATAATATAATAATTTAAAATCTCATTTGATATTATAAACATTGGGTTAACAACATTTAACAAGATCGTTAACCTAAAGGTTTCAAAACAACACTTACATGTAACGACTAATGATGACTTAACGACTCAGTTAAAATATATATACATGTAGTGTTTTAATATGTATTTATACACTTTTTGAAAGACTTCAATACACTTATCAAAATACTTCTACTTAACAAAAATGCTTACAATTACATCCTCGTTCAGTTTCATCAACAATTCTACTCGTATGCACCCGTATTCGTACTCGTACGATACACAGCTTTTAGATGTATGTACTATTTGTGAAGACCCGTCCTAATCCATCCGGACGAAGTCCATATCGATTATAAACGATTCACAACAGTTGATTACATCGCGAGGTACTTGACCTCTATATGATACATTTTACAAACATTGCATTCGTTTTTGAAAAGACAAACTTTCATTACATCGAAAGTTGACAGGCATGCATACCATTTCATAATATATCCAACTATAATTGACTTGATAATAATCTTGATGAACTCGACGACTCGAATGCAACGTCTTTTGAAATATGCCATGAATGACTCCAAGTAATATCTATAAAATGAGCAAATACACAGCGGAAGATTTCTTTCGTACCTGAGAATAAACATGCTTTAAAGTGTCAACCAAAAGGTTGGTGAGTTCATTAGTTTAACTTAAACAATCATTTTCATCATTTTAATAGACCACAAGATTTCAGATTTCCATTTCTCATAAACATACGTCTCATGCATAGAGACAAAAATATCATTCATATGGATTGAACACCTGGTAACCTAACAATATGCATATATAAGAATATCCCCATCATTCCGGGATCCTCCTTCGGACATGATATAAATTTCGAAGTACTAAAACATCCGGTACTTTGAATGGGGCTTGTTGGGCCCGATAGATCTATCTTTAGGATTCGCGTCAATTAGGGTGTCTGTTCCCTAATTCTTAGATTACCAGACTTAATAAAAAGGGGCATATTCGACTTCGATAATCCAACCATAGAATGTAGTTTCACGTACTTGTGTCAATTTCGTAAAACAGTTATAAAAGTTGCGCATGTATTCTCAGCCCAAAAATATAAAGGGCAAAAAGGCAAATGAAACTCACGATACTGTATTTTGTAGTAAAAATACATATGACGTCATTGAACAATGCAGGGTTGGCCTCGGATTCACGAACCTATATCAATTGTGTATATATTAATACGTATAATGTAAGTTACAAAATTTCATTTATTAATATGTATTATTTATATATTATAGTTTTGTAGAATTTATTCTAACCTTTATTTTAAAACGTATACTTATATTATATTTTAAGTTATATTTTATATATATATCGATTTTATGTATATATCTATAATGATTTACGTTTATATAAATAGTGACATTAATATATTTATATACATATATTTGTGGTTAGTATTGTATTTATGAAATTTTATTAGTTTGTTATGTGAATTATTAATACAATCCTAGTATATACCATAAGTATATATATAGTGTACAAAAGATTTATTTGTTAAAATAATAATTTAGATAATAATGATTTACTAATAATAATAATAATTTTATTAATAATGATAATACTAATAGCAAAAAAAATGAAAATGATAACTGTTAATGATACTAATAATAATAACTCTAAAATAATATTAATACTAATACCATACTTATGTTAATAATAAGGGTTCTAATATTTATAAAATGATAAATGATAATCATAATAATACTAGTAAATATTAATGATGATACTGATAAATATGATATTATTAATTGTAAATGTACTGATGATACTATTATTTATAAACCGGTACAAATTCTAATATTGATGATAATAATATATTTTTATTTCCTTCATAATAATAATAATGATAATCATAATCATAATCCTAATGATGATAAAATACTAAAATGATAAGTTTATTACTAATAATAATATTATTAATACCTATCATAATAATAATAGTAATGTCTATAATACTTTCAAATATGATAACAAGTATGATACTAATAATAACAATAACAATAACAATCAAAACAATCACAATAATAATAATAATACTAATAATAATTAATATATAATAACAATAAAAAAATTAGAAAAGAAAACTACCTCACATGAAAAGAGTTTCAAAAAAAAAAAAAAAAAAAAAGAAACTACCGTCCTCTGGACTCGATCTCGTGACCACATGCTCACACGCAAACACTCTCGACCATCCCACCAATTCTGATTCTCTGTACTAATATCGAATTTAAATTTTATATATAAACTGTTTTTCTTCTATTCCTCTTCTTCTCCACAAGTCTCATGGATTCAACAAAACATCAATAACCAAAAAAAAATAAAAAATCGGGGTTCCCTTTAAAGCTTCAAAACATTACAGAAAAAAAATAATTTGGGTTCTAAAATAAAAAAAAAAAACACTAAGGCCTACTGCAGCGTCGGTTCTTGGAACAAAACAAAAAAAATTGATTTCGTAATAGATAACATTATAGATAATGTTTATAACACGAAATAGTTTTCTAAACATGTATAAAAACTACTGGAATCGTCAATTTGATCAGAAACATATACACGAACGCGAATTTGTCTCAAGAACAATTGTTGACTTTTTTTAAACTAAACTTTGACTTCAAAATTCAAGATCGATATAAAGATTTGAGAGTTGAGATTTTGCAGATAGATTCAAAGAAAGATTTCTAACCTTTCTGCATTTTTAGATTTTGAAACTTTATTCGAAATTGAATTAAGAGAAAAAAAAATTGGAGCGTGCAGAGAAGAAGAAAACAAAAATATCGCTGTGCTCTTTAATCCCATTGGATTTCCTTTTTATTTGATTTGCAATTATACATAATCATGTTGTAATAATAGAGATCGGTTGATAAAAAATGGAGAAAATGTCAACACAGGTTCACGAGTTGGGAGCAGGAAAGAAACAAAAAAAATAATAATAATAGAGATAAAGGATACAGAGGTCAAGCGTATAATATAGATCCTTACTGCTTTTTTTTTAATTAATAATAATAATATATAATAACAATACTATTAATATCTAATAATATTAATAAAATTAATAATAATGATAAATATAATATTAATGATAATAATAATTGTAAAAATGATAATAATAATAATAATAATAATAATAATAATACCATACTAATTATGATAATATTAATATTTTATCGATAATAATAATATTAGTAATAATAATCTAATTTATACATCCAATTTCATCTTTATATGATATAAAGTGATATTATGAATACAAATATTGATATTTGACGATACAAATAACATTACTACAACAACTATATTTGTATTTAAATTTAATTTATTAATATCATCTATTATTATGTAATATTTAATAATTATGTAATATGTATTGTAACATATACTGAATATTATATATTTATGCATTTTAATATAAATATATTATAATATTTATTTACATACTAATTATATTATACTTATGTATGTAATTATGAAAAATATAAATGTTTTATATATGTAAGTATTATATATATTTATTAAAATAGTACATTATTTCATCATAGATATATTATAAATTTCTACATATACATAATATAATAATTATGTATAAAATCATATATATATATATATATATAGTTATATTTATGTATATATGTATACTACCATATATATAAAATCATGTTTTAAATGTTGAGTAGATGATTAATTATGTATATTAAACAATTAACTACAAAGTATAACATTGTACATTTAATATTTTGATAACGTTGGTAAAATATGTTTGAATCATTTATATACAATATACTATATATATTCAAAATGAAAATCTTTAGTTATTAAATGTTATCTTTTATAATAACAAAATTACTTAATAGTTCATTAATACTAATATAATTAGTTTTATATATAATTATTTATATTTACATTCTTAGTTACAATTAAAGGTTCGTGAATCGTCGGAAATAGTTAAAGGTCAAATGTTATCATGAAATAGTTCAAACATAATGAGACTCGGTTTAATAGACTTTGCTTATCGAGTCGAATCATATAAGATTATGTTTAAATTTGGTCGGAAATTCCCGGGTCATCACAGTACCTACCCGTTAAAGAAATTTCGTCCCGAAATTTGAGTGAGGTCGTCATAGCTAACAATAAATATGTTTTCCTGACGAATATGAGTTGATAACTTGAGTTTTATCATCATTGAGTAATATGGATAAAAATAATTCGATTATTCGAAGAGTGCGAATGAAGCTATTCACAAAAGGATGAAATGAGAAACAAAGATTTGTTTTTAACTTTTGACGTAGTCAGGTTTGAATTTAGAAAATAAGGCGCGTCTTAACTTTTGACATTGCCTTGGTTGAATTCCGGAATTTAAGGGATTTAAAGAAAATCTTGAAGATCTATAAAATCTGATTCTTCGGGATTTATGGAAATTAAGATATCTTTAATTAAATACGGTGATCTGTCCCGATTACTACGTCTGATATTTCCAGTATAAATTAAGCTCTTCCTTTCCATTATTCTCACCATTCTTATACTTTCTTTCTTAGTTCATACATCCAAAAGATTCTGAAAATGATTAATCCAGTTCTGATCCTTGTCCTCATCCTTACTATCGCAACAATCATTCTCCTTTTCCAACTTCCACCAGAGGAATCTGCTTTCTTCTACTTCGCCCTCGGGATTATAATGTTTTTAATTCTCCCGTGTCTTTATGTTGCGATAAACATTGATATACACGGTTTGTAATTTATGTGTTGTTATCGGACTTTATATTCTCCCTTATATTTCAAAGCTCTATGCTTTTGTTTTCTCTTCCCGACTTCAAGTCAAGCGAATAATGGTCCAGAATTTATAGATATAGAGTTTCGAATGATTATAATGTTCTAAGCATGAAGGAACGTGATAGCACGATTTGATTTTCAAATTTATCAACATCACGGAAGATAGAACCATCAAGAATACATTTTCTTGATTTGTTACGGAGTTAAGTAGGATGAAAGAGTTATGTAACATGGCACATGATGACGTTATGATCTGTGAATCATCACGTTTCATTTAGAAACTCAGCATGACTTACTGTAATATAATCACGTTGATCAAGTGTCATTATATTATACTAACTCATGCATTAGTTCCCATCATTACTACAATAACATTCATATTTTAAGCTTGAAAATTTACAGAATATAGAAACTAACAGTTTCTATATGATGTAATACTGATAGCACGAAAAGATTAATGATTTCAGATAAGAATAGTTATAAAAATATCTCCAGAAATATGGAGGATATTTATAATGAAAGGTACGATAATATCTCAGAATATCTAAGATCATAGGATGATAGAAACTATTGTCTGCAAGGGTTTAGAGTAAGGAGCAAGTTATTCACTATAGACTTTAGCAGACATTGAATTATTTGGATTCTTTGAAGTCAAACTTATTCTTTGTGATTTATCCACGGCTTTCTTCATAGTTTCGCATAATCTGCTTTTCGGTACTATATTTTCTATTGAATGTTTCCAATATATTGATACACAGGAAGCACGAAGAGGTATATAATTTCGGACGAGAATATTTATGAAAATATCCTCAGAAATATCAAAGATATTGATGATGATATTTTGGAATTTCTAAGTTCGACGGTTGATGGAGAAAGATTTTCCGCAAGATTTTAACATGACTTCGGAGCAAGATATTCTCTAAAGATTTCAACGGATCCAGAATTACCTGAATCCTTTGAATATAGGATTTGGTCCTTGTATTTGTCCTTGGTCTCCTTCATGGGTAACTCAATCTGTTTTTCAATACCCAATTTTCTGTCGAGCGTTCCTAACACTCCTTTCTTTATCATCAAACTTTTGTCCGTTTAGACCATCTACCATTTTTCTGTTTCCTCTGCATTTAATGCTATGATATCTGAATCATCGGTTATTAATCCGAGGTGGTTTCAGGAGAATTGTGTTTTTAGATGATTAAACGCTGATGGTAATATGATGGAATATGAAAGGTTACCTGGTAACAATAAAAGAGCACGCGTATATATAAACGTTATAATAAGGTTGTTTCGTACGAAAAGTCGAAGTTGACTTGTTGGAGCTGTGACAAAATTGGCTAATTTTGAAAAGGGATCGCAAAGTTGTTTTTGTTAATAAATGCCAAAGGATCTGACGCGGCTACGTGTTGAACTTTTACACAATTGCCGAGAGTTTCTCAGGTGCATAACTATATGCATAAATCTTTCCTTCCGTAGATAAAGTGCGGTTGATTCATCCTATCGATTGAGGTGTTTTCAAGAATCATGAAAGGTTTGAACGCAGAATGTAATCGTGAAGATACAAATGAGGTTTAAGACGAAATCAAGTGGCAAACTTGAAGAATTGTTTAGTTTCATATGTTATATTCAATATTTTAATTCATTTTAATTGTCCAATGTTATTAGTCCACAGTCGATAGTCCACAGTTGACAGTGCAATCATTCATATATAGTTTAATATATAATATTTGAATTAATTAATACGTATCGTGACCCGTGTACATGTCTCAGACTCGATCACAACTCAAAGTATATATATTATTATAGAATCAACCTCAACCCTGTATAGAGAACTCGATCATTACTGCATATAGAGTGTCTATGGTGATTCCAAATAATATATATAGATGTGTCGATATGATATGTCAAAACCTTGTATACGTGTCCCGATATTTAAAGTGCGTAAAATAAATAACAGAAATTAAATGACGATAAATAAAGTGCGTAAAGTAAATAACAGAAATTAAATGACAATAAATAAAATTGCGAGAATATAAATTGCGATAAAATAAATTGCGATAAATAAATTGCGATAAATAAATTGCGATAAATAAAATGTAATACGGAATTAACAGTTAGCTAGGAACAGTTAGCTAGGATTTTGTTAGCGTGGTTTCTTAATAAAATTTAATATTGTTAATTAGTCTGTTTCTAATCAATTTTTATTGTGTCCATTATTTCTTCATTATGCCACTTGTTGGATTCTGATAGGTCAAAATTCAAATATGAAATTGAATTTGAATAAAAATAGTTATTCTTTGGTGAACGGATAAGTATCCCGGTGGTTGTAAATAGGATAGTGAATAACTGTTGAATCAGATTCGAAGAATATACAGTGTAACTTATTAATGTGAAATTTAAATATTCCTCGGGTATTACCTACCCGTTAAAATATTTTTATTATTAACAGTTTGTACAAAAGAATTTTTAATTACAATCTTTATGAAAACATATATACATATATATTTTCTTCAGATGTAATCATGAATTTAATGAGTTAACATGATATTAAACTCATTTAGTTTTCAGTTGGAACTAGAATAAATAATCTCTAAAACATTAGAGATTACATAATCACCATGTCGAACGAAGATAACTGATGTAGAATGTCATGTAGAATGATGATTATACTCGAGGTATAGATTGAGATGTTGAGGCATGTGATATTGAAATTTGGGTTGTTGGTGGTACTGTTGGTGCCGGTGATTTGGATGAAGCTGGTACGTTTTGCACCATATTTTCCAAGACTACAACTTATGCGCGAAGTTCGTTAACTTCTTCTATTACACCGGGATGATTGTCGGTTCGGACGAGCGGATGAATGAGGTTTAGAATCTGAGATAGTATATGATCGTGATGAGATACTTTGGAAATGAGAGAGAAAATGGTGTCTCGAACAGGTTCGCCGGTAAACGTTTTAGGTTCATTGTCAAGAGGTGAATTTGGTTAGTGGAAATGATCGCCTTCTTCGCGTTTCCATTGATTAAGTCGACTACGAACCCATCTCCAATTCATTCAGAATAGATGATGGCTAATTGATCGATTCATTCCGGTTACTCTGCTTTCGGAGCTCGAGTGGAAATCCATATCGAAATAGCTGTCGGAATAACTATCGAAATAGCTATCGAAATCTGATGGACTCGAACTGGTTGAGGGATTCATCTCGTACGATCAGATGAAGGATTTTCGATAAGAAATAGATTATAGGATGTAGATTAGTACCCTGCAATACATAATTTACATATGCATATATAATACTAAAATCCCATAAGCTATGGAGGAATCTACGGAAGCTGTCAGGCAAAGGTAACAATAACAGATACGCTAAGATATGAATTTAACTATACACTGTCTATGCAATAAAGGCAGTAAGATGTGTCTTAGACTTTAAGGATGATAAGCAAATAATTTTTCGACACTAAATGATAAGCAAAACTTTTGACATGCAAACACGGTCGAAGTCCAGACTCATTAATGCATTCTAACGACTATCAGTTAGACTCACTAATGCAAGACCTGATTCGCTAAGACCACCGCTCTGATACCAACTGTGAAGACCCGTCCTAATCCATCCAGACGAAGTCCATATCGATTATAAACGATTCACAACAGTTGATTACATCGCGAGGTACTTGACCTCTATATGATACATTTTACAAACATTGCATTCGATTTTGAAAAGACAAACTTTCATTACATCGAAAGTTGACAGGCATGCATACCATTTCATAATATATCCAACTATAATTGACTTGATAATAATCTTGATGAACTCGACGACTCGAATGCAACGTCTTTTGAAATATGCCATGAATGACTCCAAGTAATATCTATAAAATGAGCAAATACACAGCGGAAGATTTCTTTCGTACCTGAGAATAAACATGCTTTAAAGTGTCAACCAAAAGGTTGGTGAGTTCATTAGTTTAACTTAAACAATCATTTTCATCATTTTAATAGACCACAAGATTTCAGATTTCCATTTCTCATAAACATACGTCTCATGCATAGAGACAAAAATATCATTCATATGGATTGAACACCTGGTAACCGACATTAACAATATGCATATATAAGAATATCCCCATCATTCCGGGATCCTCCTTCGGACATGATATAAATTTCGAAGTACTAAAACATCCGGTACTTTGAATGGGGCTTGTTGGGCCCGATAGATCTATCTTTAGGATTCGCGTCAATTAGGGTGTCTGTTCCCTAATTCTTAGATTACCAGACTTAATAAAAAGGGGCATATTCGACTTCGATAATCCAACCATAGAATGTAGTTTCACGTACTTGTGTCAATTTCGTAAAACAGTTATAAAAGTTGCGCATGTATTCTCAGCCCAAAAATATAAAGGGCAAAAAGGCAAATGAAACTCACGATATTGTATTTTGTAGTAAAAATACATATGACGTCATTGAACAATGCAGGGTTGGCCTCGGATTCACGAACCTATATCAATTGTGTATATATTAATACGTATAATGTAAGTTACAAAATTTCATTTATTAATATGTATTATTTATATATTATAGTTTTGTAGAATTTATTCTAACCTTTATTTTAAAACGTATACTTATATTATATTTTAAGTTATATTTTATATATATATCGATTTTATGTATATATCTATAATGATTTACGTTTATATAAATAGTGACATTAATATATTTATATACATATATTTGTGGTTAGTATTGTATTTATGAAATTTTATTAGTTTGTTATGTGAATTATTAATACAATCCTAGTATATACCATAAGTATATATATAGTGTACAAAAGATTTATTTGTTAAAATAATAATTTAGATAATAATGATTTACTAATAATAATAATAATTTTATTAATAATGATAATACTAATAGCAAAAAAAATGAAAATGATAACTGTTAATGATACTAATAATAATAACTCTAAAATAATATTAATACTAATACCATACTTATGTTAATAATAAGGGTTCTAATATTTATAAAATGATAAATGATAATCATAATAATACTAGTAAATATTAATGATGATACTGATAAATATGATATTATTAATTGTAAATGTACTGATGATACTATTATTTATAAACCGGTACAAATTCTAATATTGATGATAATAATATATTTTTATTTCCTTCATAATAATAATAATGATAATCATAATCATAATCCTAATGATGATAAAATACTAAAATGATAAGTTTATTACTAATAATAATATTATTAATACCTATCATAATAATAATAGTAATGTCTATAATACTTTCAAATATGATAACAAGTATGATACTAATAATAACAATAACAATAACAATCAAAACAATCACAATAATAATAATAATACTAATAATAATTAATATATAATAACAATAAAAAAATTAGAAAAGAAAACTACCTCACATGAAAAGAGTTTCAAAAAAAAAAAAAAAAAAAAAAGAAACTACCGTCCTCTGGACTCGATCTCGTGACCACATGCTCACACGCAAACACTCTCGACCATCCCACCAATTCTGATTCTCTGTACTAATATCGAATTTAAATTTTATATATAAACTGTTTTTCTTCTATTCCTCTTCTTCTCCACAAGTCTCATGGATTCAACAAAACATCAATAACCAAAAAAAAAATAAAAAATCGGGGTTCCCTTTAAAGCTTCAAAACATTACAGAAAAAAAAATAATTTGGGGTCTAAAATAAAAAAAAAAACACTAAGGCCTACTGCAGCGTCGGTTCTTGGAACAAAACAAAAAAAATTGATTTCGTAATAGATAACATTATAGATAATGTTTATAACACGAAATAGTTTTCTAAACATGTATAAAAACTACTGGAATCGTCAATTTGATCAGAAACATATACACGAACGCGAATTTGTCTCAAGAACAATTGTTGACTTTTTTTAAACTAAACTTTGACTTCAAAATTCAAGATCGATATAAAGATTTGAGAGTTGAGATTTTGCAGATAGATTCAAAGAAAGATTTCTAACCTTTCTGCATTTTTAGATTTTGAAACTTTATTCGAAATTGAATTAAGAGAAAAAAAAATTGGAGCGTGCAGAGAAGAAGAAAACAAAAATATCGCTGTGCTCTTTAATCCCATTGGATTTCCTTTTTATTTGATTTGCAATTATACATAATCATGTTGTAATAATAGAGATCGGTTGATAAAAAAATGGAGAAAATGTCAACACAGGTTCACGAGTTGGGAGCAGGAAAGAAACAAAAAAAATAATAATAATAGAGATAAAGGATACAGAGGTCAAGCGTATAATATAGATCCTTACTGCTTTTTTTTTAATTAATAATAATAATATATAATAACAATACTATTAATATCTAATAATATTAATAAAATTAATAATAATGATAAATATAATATTAATGATAATAATAATTGTAAAAATGATAATAATAATAATAATAATAATAATAATACCATACTAATTATGATAATATTAATATTTTATCGATAATAATAATATTAGTAATAATAATCTAATTTATACATCCAATTTCATCTTTATATGATATAAAGTGATATTATGAATACAAATATTGATATTTGACGATACAAATAACATTACTACAACAACTATATTTGTATTTAAATTTAATTTATTAATATCATCTATTATTATGTAATATTTAATAATTATGTAATATGTATTGTAACATATACTGAATATTATATATTTATGCATTTTAATATAAATATATTATAATATTTATTTACATACTAATTATATTATACTTATGTATGTAATTATGAAAAATATAAATGTTTTATATATGTAAGTATTATATATATTTATTAAAATAGTACATTATTTCATCATAGATATATTATAAATTTCTACATATACATAATATAATAATTATGTATAAAATCATATATATATATATATAGTTATATTTATGTATATATGTATACTACCATATATATAAAATCATGTTTTAAATGTTGAGTAGATGATTAATTATGTATATTAAACAATTAACTACAAAGTATAACATTGTACATTTAATATTTTGATAACGTTGGTAAAATATGTTTGAATCATTTATATACAATATACTATATATATTCAAAATGAAAATCTTTAGTTATTAAATGTTATCTTTTATAATAACAAAATTACTTAATAGTTCATTAATACTAATATAATTAGTTTTATATATAATTATTTATATTTACATTCTTAGTTACAATTAAAGGTTCGTGAATCGTCGGAAATAGTTAAAGGTCAAATGTTATCATGAAATAGTTCAAACATAATGAGACTCGGTTTAATAGACTTTGCTTATCGAGTCGAATCATATAAGATTATGTTTAAATTTGGTCGGAAATTCCCGGGTCATCACACTATTGGTATATACACTCCAATGATCAGCTCTTAGCAGCCCATGTGAGTCACCTAACACATGTGGGAACCATCATTTGGCAACTAGCATGAAATATCTCATAAAATTACAAAAATATGAGTAATCATTCATGACTTATTTACATGAAAACAAAATTACATATCCTTTATATCTAATCCATACACCAACGACCAAAAACACCTACAAACACTTTCATTCTTCAATTTTCTTCATCTAATTGATCTCTCTCAAGTTCTATCTTCAAGTTCTAAGTGTTCTTCATAAATTCTACAAGTTCTAGTTACATAAAATCAAGAATACTTTCAAGTTTGCTAGCTCACTTCCAATCTTGTAAGTTGATCATCCAACCTCAAGAAATCTTTGTTTCTTACAGTAGGTTATCATTCTAATACAAGGTAATAATTATATTCAAACTTTGGTTCAATTTCTATAACTATAACAATCTTATTTCAAGTGATGATCTTACTTGAACTTGTTTTCGTGTCATGATTCTGCTTCAAGAACTTCGAGCCATCCAAGGATCCGTTGAAGCTAGATCCATTTTTCTCTTTTCCAGTAGGTTTATCCAAGGAACTTAAGGTAGTAATGATGTTCATAACATCATTCGATTCATACATATAAAGCTATCTTATTCGAAGGTTTAAACTTGTAATCACTAGAACATAGTTTAGTTAATTCTAAACTTGTTCGCAAACAAAAGTTAATCCTTCTAACTTGACTTTTAAAATCAACTAAACACATGTTCTCTATCTGTATGATATGCTAACTTAATGATTTAAAACCTGGAAACACGAAAACACCGTAAAACCGGATTTACGCCGTCGTAGTAACACCACGGGCTGTTTTGGGTTAGTTAATTAAAAACTATGATAAACATTGATTTAAAAGTTGTTATTCTGAGAAAATTATTTTTATTATGAACATGAAACTATAACCAAAAATTATGGTTAAACTCAAAGTGGAAGTATGTTTTCTAAAATGGTCATCTAGACGTCGTTCTTTCGACTGAAATGACTACCTTTACAAAAACGACTTGTAACTTATTTTTCCGACTATAAACCTATACATTTTCTGTTTAGATTCATAAAATAGAGTTCAATATGAAACCATAGCAATTTGATTCACTCAAAACGGATTTAAAATGAAGAAGTTATGGGTAAAACAAGATTAGATAATTTTTCTCATTTTAGCTACGTGAAAATTGGTAACAAATCTATTCCAACCATAACTTAATCAACTTGTATTGTATATTATGTAATCTTGAGATACCATAGACACGTATACAATGTTTCGACCTATTATGTCGACACATCTATATATATTTCGGAACAACCATAGACACTCTATATGTGAATGTTGGAGTTAGCTATACAGGGTTGAGGTTGATTCCAAAATATATATAGTTTGAGTTGTGATCAATACTGAGATACGTATACACTGGGTCGTGGATTGATTCAAGATAATATTTATCGATTTATTTCTGTACATCTAACTGTGGACAACTAGTTGTAGGTTACTAACAAGGACTGCTGACTTAATAAACTTAAAACATCAAAATAGATTAAAAGTGTTATAAATATATTTGAACATACTTTGATATATATGTATATATTGTTATAGGTTCGTGAATCAACCAGTGGCCAAGTCTTACTTCCCGACGAAGTAAAAATCTTTGAAAGTGAGTTATAGTCCCACTTTTAAAATCTAATATTTTTGGGATGAGAATACATGCAGGTTTTATAAATGATTTACAAAATAGACACAAGTACGTGAAACTACATTTTATGGTTGAATTATCGAAATCGAATATGCCCCTTTTTATTAAGTCTGGTAATCTAAGAATTAGGGAACAGACACCCTAATTGACGCGAATCCTAAAGATAGATCTATTGGGCCTAACAAACCCCATCCAAAGTACCGGATGCTTTAGTACTTTGAAATTTATATCATATCCGAAGGGTGTCCCGGAATGATGGGGATATTCTTATATATGCATCTTGTTAATGTCGGTTACCAGGTGTTCACCATATGAATGATTTTTATCTCTATGTATGGGATGTGTATTGAAATATGAAATCTTGTGGTCTATTGTTACAATTTGATATATATAGGTTAAACCTATAACTCACCAACATTTTTAAGACATTCGAAGAACGTTCCAAGAATGCCTTGGTTTATAAAAGGCTTTCGTTCGAAAGATGGGGGATATCACATTGGGAAATCCATAAGTTACGATGTGTTTACTTTGACGCATATATTGCGGGGAACCCAAATGCTA
This sequence comes from Rutidosis leptorrhynchoides, assembly GCF_046630445.1. Classification (NCBI taxonomy): domain Eukaryota; kingdom Viridiplantae; phylum Streptophyta; class Magnoliopsida; order Asterales; family Asteraceae; genus Rutidosis; species Rutidosis leptorrhynchoides. The sequence continues at coordinate 226,156,567 of NC_092337.1, read as the reverse complement.
TTTTACGCAATGGGTTAAGAAATTATTTTGACTCAATATATCCGAATATTGGACTTCGTGATTTAGAAAAAGCGGCTAACATGCAACATAAAGAAGCATGTTATGCTTACGGATTAGTAATGATCGCTTCTCACCAAAGTAAGAACAAGAACATCGGCCTACAACTATTAAACAAAACGTTCCCACAAGTGACGGAGTCGGTAATTGGGGTAAGAAATGAGGTTTTTAGATTGTTACGGGACTGTTGGACATTACGTAACCCTCGTCCCTTTGACGACGTTACAACACGATGTCTTATCAACGGCCATAACGGTTATGTTCCACAAGACCAAGGATGGGAAGTAATCCTAGTAAAACCAGAATGCATGACTTGTTTCTGGACGTATGAATTACGTGTCTTTATTGCCTTTACTGAACGACTTGTGTACTAGCTAGAATTATCTTCACAACTATCTTGTATCAAAGTTATTGTGTGCTATATTTCATGCTTTATGTAAAATAAGCGGTATTGTAAGTTTGTAAAATATTGTATAAAAGTTTGAACGCGAAATATTATTATAATCAGTTTTTCATATAGAATTGTAGTAGTTGAATTGTATATTAGCTACTAAGTATGAACTTAACGGGTAGGTACTACCCGAATTTAAACTTATAAAACGCTAATATGAAGAAAAAGCTTTTATAAATGAGTTCATATTATGCTACGAAATACTATTAACTACTCTTAATATTCTGTATGATTAACTTGTTCCATTTGACTATTTTGAAGGAAATGGCACCGACTACTCGACACACCGTGAATATGAATGAAGAGGAATTCCGTACTTTTCTAGCTTCAAACATAGCCGCAGTACAGGCTGCGCTACATACCAACAATAATCTTGGATCTAGCAGTACAGGAAATCGTGTAGGATGCACCTACAAAGAATTCAGTGCCTGCAAACCTTTGGAATTTGATGGAACCGAAGGACCGATCGGATTGAAACGGTGGACCGAGAAGGTCGAATCGGTGTTTGCCATAAGTAAGTGTACTGAAGAGGACAAAGTAAAGTACGCTACGCATACCTTCACAGGTTCTGCGTTAACATGGTGGAATACCTATCTAGAGCAAGTGGGACAAGACGATGCGTACGCACTACCGTGGTCAGCATTCAAGCACTTGATGAACGAGAAGTACCGTCCCAGAACCGAGGTCAATAAGCTCAAGACAGAACTTAGAGGGTTACGAACCCAAGGATTTGATATTACCACGTACGAAAGACGATTCACAGAATTGTGCCTATTGTGTCCGGGAGCATTCGAAGATGAGGAAGAGAAGATCGACGCGTTTGTGAAAGGATTACCGGAAAGAATCCAAGAAGATATAAGTTCACACGAGCCCGCCTCCATACAACAGGCATGTAGAATGGCTCACAAACTAGTGAACCAGATTAAAGAAAGAATTAAAGAACAGACTGCTGAAGAGGCCAATGTGAAGCAAGTCAAAAGAAAGTGGGAGGAAAACGGTGATAAGAATCACCAATACAACAACAACAGCAATTACAACAATAATCGCAACAATTATCCCAACAATCGCAACATCAATCGCAACTACAACAAACGGCCCAACAACAACAACAACAACAACAGCAACTACAACAATCATCCCAACAACAATAATAACCGCAACAACAACAACAATCAGAAGCAGCTATGCCAAAGGTGTGAAAAGTATCACTCGGGGTTCTGCACCAAATTTTGCAACAAGTGTAAAAGAAATGGTCATAGCGCGGCGAAGTGTGAGGTCTACGGACCAGGGGTTAATAGAACGAAAGGAACAAATGGTGTCGGAACGAGTAATGGCGGAGCAAGTAGTGTCGGAGCAAGTTATGCCAATGTAGTTTGTTATAAATGTGGAAAACCGGGCCACATTATTAGAAATTGCCCGAACCAGGAGAACACGAATGGACAAGGCCGCGGAAGAGTTTTCAATATTAATGCGGCAGAGGCACAGGAAGACCCGGAGCTTGTTACGGGTACGTTTCTTATTGACAATAAATCTGCTTACGTTTTATTTGATTCGGGTGCGGATAGAAGCTATATGAGTAGAGATTTTTGTGCTAAATTAAGTTGTCCATTGACGCCTTTGGATAGTAAATTTTTACTCGAATTAGCAAATGGTAAATTAATTTCAGCAGATAAAATATGTCGGAATCGAGAAATTAAACTGGTTAGCGAAACATTTAAGATTGATTTGATACCAGTAGAGTTAGGGAGTTTTGATGTGATAATCGGTATGGACTGGTTAAAAGAAGTGAAAGCAGAGATCGTTTGTTACAAAAATACAATTCACATTATACGAGAAAAAGGAAAACCCTTAATGGTGTACGGAGAAAAGGGCAACACGAAGCTACATCTTATTAGTAATTTGAAGGCACAAAAACTAATAAGAAAAGGTTGCTATGCTGTTCTAGCACACGTCGAGAAAGTACAAACTGAAGAAAAGAGCATCAATGATGTTCCCGTCGCAAAAGAATTTCCCGATGTATTTCCGAAAGAATTACCGGGATTACCCCCACATCGATCCGTTGAATTTCAAATAGATCTTGTACCAGGAGTTGCACCAATAGCTCGTTCTCCTTACAGACTCGCACCCAGCGAGATGAAAGAACTGCAAAGCCAATTACAAGAACTTTTAGAACGTGGTTTCATTCGACCAAGCACATCACCGTGGGGAACTCCTGTTTTGTTTGTCAAGAAGAAAGATGGTACATTCAGGTTGTGTATCGACTACCGAGAGTTGAACAAACTTACCATCAAGAACCGCTACCCACTACCGAGAATCGACGACTTATTTGATCAACTACAAGGCTCGTCTGTTTATTCAAAGATTGACTTACGTTCCGGGTATCATCAAATGCGGGTGAAAGAAGATGATATTCCAAAGACTGCTTTCAGAACACGTTACGGTCATTACGAGTTTATGGTCATGCCGTTTGGTTTAACTAATGCACCAGCTGTGTTCATGGACCTTATGAACCGAGTGTGTGGACCATACCTTGACAAATTTGTCATTGTTTTCATTGATGACATACTTATTTACTCAAAGAATGACCAAGAACACGGTGAACATTTGAGAAAGGTGTTAGAAGTATTGAGGAAGGAAGAATTGTACGCTAAGTTTTCAAAGTGTGCATTTTGGTTGGAAGAAGTTCAATTCCTCGGTCACATAGTGAACAAAGAAGGTATTAAGGTGGATCCGGCAAAGATAGAAACTGTTGAAAAGTGGGAAACCCCGAAAACTCCGAAACACATACGCCAGTTTTTAGGACTAGCTGGTTACTACAGAAGGTTCATCCAAGACTTTTCCAGAATAGCAAAACCCTTGACTGCATTAACGCATAAAGGGAAGAAATTTGAATGGAATGATGAACAAGAGAAAGCGTTTCAGTTATTGAAGAAAAAGCTAACTACGGCACCTATATTGTCATTGCCTGAAGGGAATGATGATTTTGTGATTTATTGTGACGCATCAAAGCAAGGTCTCGGTTGTGTATTAATGCAACGAACGAAGGTGATTGCTTATGCGTCTAGACAATTGAAGATTCACGAGCAAAATTATACGACACATGATTTGGAATTAGGCACGGTTGTTTTTGCATTAAAGACTTGGAGGCACTACTTATATGGGGTCAAAAGTATTATATATACCGACCACAAAAGTCTTCAACACATATTTAATCAGAAACAACTGAATATGAGGCAGCGTAGGTGGATTGAATTATTGAATGATTACGACTTTGAGATTCGTTACCACCCGGGGAAGGCAAATGTGGTAGCCGACGCCTTGAGCAGAAAGGACAGAGAACCCATTCGAGTAAAATCTATGAATATAATGATTCACACTAACCTTACTACTCAAATAAAGGAGGCGCAACAAGGAGTTTTAAAAGATGGAAATTTAAAGGATGAAATACCCAAGGGATCGGAGAAGCATCTTAATATTCGGGAAGACGGAACCCGGTATAGGGCTGAAAGGATTTGGGTACCAAAATTTGGAGATATGAGAGAAATGGTACTTAGAGAAGCTCATAAAACCAGATACTCAATACATCCTGGAACGGGGAAGATGTACAAGGATCTCAAGAAACATTTTTGGTGGCCGGGTATGAAAGCCGATGTTGCTAAATATGTAGGAGAATGTTTGACGTGTTCTAAGGTCAAAGCTGAGCATCAGAAACCATCAGGTCTTCTTCAACAACCCGAAATCACGGAATGGAAATGGGAAAACATTACCATGGATTTCATCACTAAATTGCCAAGGACTGCAAGTGGTTTTGATACTATTTGGGTAATAGTTGATCGTCTCACCAAATTAGCACACTTCCTGCCAATAAGAGAAGATGACAAGATGGAGAAGTTAGCACGACTGTATTTGAAGGAAGTCGTCTCCAGACATGGAATACCAATCTCTATTATCTCTGATAGGGATGGTAGATTTATTTCAAGATTCTGGCAGACATTACAGCAAGCATTAGGAACTCGTCTAGACATGAGTACTGCCTATCATCCACAAACTGATGGGCAGAACGAAAGGACGATACAAATGCTTGAAGACATGCTACGAGCATGTGTTATTGATTTCGAAAACAGTTAGGATCGACATCTACCGTTAGCAGAATTTTCCTACAACAACAGCTACCATTCAAGCATTGAGATGGCGCCGTTTGAAGCACTTTATGGTAGAAAGTGCAGGTCTCCGATTTGTTGGAGTGAAGTGGGGGATAGACAGATTACGGGTCCGGAGATTATACAAGAAACTACCGAGAAGATCATCCAAATTCAATAACGGTTGAAAACCGCCCAAAGTCGACAAAAGAGCTACGCTGACATTAAAAGAAAAGATATAGAATTTGAAATTGGAGAGATGGTCATGCTTAAAGTTGCACCTTGGAAAGGCGTTGTTCGATTTGGTAAACGAGGGAAATTAAATCCAAGGTATATTGGACCATTCAAGATTATTGATCGTGTCGGACCAGTAGCTTACCGACTTGAGTTACCTCAACAACTCGCGGCTGTACATAACACTTTCCACGTCTCGAATTTGAAGAAATGTTTTGCTAAAGAAGATCTCACTATTCCGTTAGATGAAATCCAAATCAACGAAAAACTTCAATTCATCGAAGAACCCGTCGAAATAATGGATCGTGAGGTTAAAAGACTTAAGCAAAACAAGATACCAATTGTTAAGGTTTGATAGAATGATCGTAGAGGACCTGAGTTCACCTGGGAGCGTGAAGATCAGATGAAGAAGAAATACCCGCATCTATTTCTAGAAGATTCGTCAACACCTTCAACAGCTTAAAATTTCGGGACGAAATTTATTTAACGGGTAGGTACTGTAGTGACCCGAACTTTTCCATGTTTATATATATTAATTGAGATTGATATTTACTTGATTAAATGTTTCCAACATGTTAAGCAATCAAACTTGTTAAGACTTGATTAATTGAAATATATTTCATATAGACAATTGACCACCCAAGTTGACCGGTGATTCACGAACGTTAAAACTTGTAAAAACTATATGATGACATATATATGGATATATATATAGTTAACATGATACTATGATAAGTAAACATATCATTAAGTATATTAACAATGAACTACATATGTAAAAACAAGACTACTAACTTAATGATTTTTAAACGAGACATATATGTAACGATTATCGTTGTAAAGACATTTAATGTATATATATCATATTAAGAGATATTCATACATGATAATATCATGATAATATAATAATTTAAAATCTCATTTGATATTATAAACATTGGGTTAACAACATTTAACAAGATCGTTAACCTAAAGGTTTCAAAACAACACTTACATGTAACGACTAACGATGACTTAACGACTCAGTTAAAATATATATACATGTAGTGTTTTAATATGTATTTATACACTTTTTGAAAGACTTCAATACACTTATCAAAATACTTCTACTTAACAAAAATGCTTACAATTACATCCTCGTTCAGTTTCATCAACAATTCTACTCGTATGCACCCGTATTCGTACTCGTACGATACACAGCTTTTAGATGTATGTACTATTGGTATATACACTCCAATGATCAGCTCTTAGCAGCCCATGTGAGTCACCTAACACATGTGGGAACCATCATTTGGCAACTAGCATGAAATATCTCATAAAATTACAAAAATATGAGTAATCATTCATGACTTATTTACATGAAAACAAAATTACATATCCTTTATATCTAATCCATACACCAACGACCAAAAACACCTACAAACACTTTCATTCTTCAATTTTCTTCATCTAATTGATCTCTCTCAAGTTCTATCTTCAAGTTCTAAGTGTTCTTCATAAATTCTACAAGTTCTAGTTACATAAAATCAAGAATACTTTCAAGTTTGCTAGCTCACTTCCAATCTTGTAAGTTGATCATCCAACCTCAAGAAATCTTTGTTTCTTACAGTAGGTTATCATTCTAATACAAGGTAATAATCATATTCAAACTTTGGTTCAATTTCTATAACTATAACAATCTTATTTCAAGTGATGATCTTACTTGAACTTGTTTTCGTGTCATGATTCTGCTTCAAGAACTTCGAGCCATCCAAGGATCCGTTGAAGCTAGATCCATTTTTCTCTTTTCTAGTAGGTTTATCCAAGGAACTTAAGGTAGTGATGATGTTCATAACATCATTCGATTCATACATATAAAGCTATCTTATTCGAAGGTTTAAACTTGTAATCACTAGAATATAGTTTAGTTAATTCTAAACTTGTTCGCAAACAAAAGTTAATCCTTCTAACTTGACTTTTAAAATCAACTAAACACATGTTCTATATCTGTATGATATGCTAACTTAATGATTTAAAACCTGGAAACACGAAAAACACCGTAAAACCGGATTTACGCCGTCGTAGTAACACCACGGGCTGTTTTGGGTTAGTTAATTAAAAACTATGATAAACATTGATTTAAAAGTTGTTATTCTGGGAAAATTATTTTTATTATGAACATGAAACTATAACCAAAAATTATGGTTAAACTCAAAGTGGAAGTATGTTTTCTAAAATGGTCATCTAGACGTCGTTCTTTCGACTGAAATGACTACCTTTACAAAAACGACTTGTAACTTATTTTTCCGACTATAAACCTATACTTTTTATGTTTAGATTCATAAAATAGAGTTCAATATGAAACCATAGCAATTTGATTCACTCAAAACGGATTTAAAATGAAGAAGTTATGGGTAAAACAAGATTAGATAATATTTCTCATTTTAGCTACGTGAAAATTGGTAACAAATCTATTCCAACCATAACTTAATCAACTTGTATTGTATATTATGTAATCTTGAGATACCATAGACACGTATACAATGTTTCGACCTATCATGTCGACACATCTATATATATTTCGGAACAACCATAGACACTCTATATGTGAATGTTGGAGTTAGCTATATAGGGTTGAGGTTGATTCCATAATATATATAGTTTGAGTTGTGATCAATACTGAGATATGTATACACTGGGTCGTGGATTGATTCAAGATAATATTTATCGATTTATTTCTGTACATCTAACTGTGGACAACTAGTTGTAGGTTACTAACAAGGACAGCTGACTTAATAAACTTAAAACATCAAAATATATTAAAAGTGTTTGATAATGCTAAAAACAAACATATATTTCATAGCATTATTCCTCAAGAAAGACAAGCTTTTAGTTGCAATTGTTCTATTTACAAGTGATATTCGTTTAAATAATAAAAGGTGAAGACAAAAGACAGATTCGACTAATTGAAGACGCAAACGACCAAAAAGCTCAAAAGTACAAAAGACAATCAAAAAGGTTCCAATTATTGATAAGAAACGTCTCGAAATTACAAAAGTAAAAAATTCAAAACGCAAAGTACAAAATATAAAATTGTACGCAAGGACGTTCAAAAATCCGGAACCGGAACCAGAGTCAACTCTCAACGCTCGACGCAACGGACTAAAAATTACAAGTTAACTATGTATATAAATATAATATAATATATAATTAATTATATTAATTATATATATATTATATTTATAAATAAAAACCGTCGGCAGAGAAAGACTCTAAAGTGTGAGCTGGAATTTCAAACTCCGCGACTCGCGGAGTTTGAAGGCCAAAATGGCCGCGAGTCGCGGAGCCCCCAGTTTTGAAACTCCCTATAAAGCAAACCGAAATCTGATCATTTTCATCAATCTTTTTCTTCTTCTCCTCATACGTAAAATATATATATATATTTATAATTTATATTTTAATTTTAATTATAATTCTAATAATAAGGGTATGTTAGCGAATGTTGTAAGGGTGTAAGTCGAAATTCTGTCCGTGTAACGCTACGCTATTTTTAATCATTGTAAGTTATGTTCAACCTTTTTACATTAATGTCTCGTAGCTAAGTTATTATTATGCTTATTTAAAACGAAGTAATCATGATGCTGGGCTAATTACTAAAATTGGGTAATTGGGCTTTGTACCATAATTGGGGTTTGGACAAAAGAACGACACTTATGGAAATTAGACTATGGGCTATTAATGGGCTTTATATTTGTTTAACTAAATGAAAGTTTGTTAATGTTAATATAAAGATTTACAATTGGGCGTCCCTATAAATTACCATATACACTCGATCGGACACGATGGGCGGGGTATTTATATGTACGAATAATCGTTCATTTAACCGGACACGGGAATGGATTAATAGCCACTAGAATAATTAAAACAGGGGTGAAATTACATTCAAGGGTAATTGGTGTAATTGCTAACAAAGTAGTAAAACCTTGGTTTACACGCAGTTGATAACCTGGTGTATTCATTAAACAAAGTATTAAAACCTTGTTACAATTCGAATCCCCAATTAGTTGGAATATTTAACTTCGGGTATAAGGATAATTTGACGAGGACACTCGCACTTTATATTTATTACTGATGGACTGTTATGGACAAAAACCAGACGGACATATTAAATAATCCAGGACAAAGGACAATTAACCCATGGGCATAAAACTAAAATCAACACGTCAAACATCATGATTACGGAAGTTTAAATAAGCATAATTCTTTTATTTCATATTTAATTTCCTTTATTTTATATTTAATTGCACTTCTAATTATCGCATTTTTATTGTTATTGTATTTAATTGCACTTTTAATTATCGTACTTTTTAATTATCGCAAGTTTATTTTATCGCACTTTTATTATTCGTAATTTCATTTATCGTTATTTACTTCATGCTTTAATTTAAGTCTTGTATTTATTTTTAATATTTTACATTTGGTTTTAACTGCGACTAAAGTTTTAAAATCGACAAACCGGTCATTAAACGGTAAAAACCCCCCTTTATAATAATAATATTACTTATATATATATTTGTATTTTTATAAAAGTAAACTAATATAGCGTTGAGCTTTGTTTAAAAAAGATTCCCCGTGGAACGAACCGGACTTACTAAAAACTACACTACTGTATGATTAGGTACACTGCCTATAAGTGTTGTAGCAAGGTTTAAGTATATCCATTCTATAAATAAATATCTTGTGTAAAATTGTATCGTAAATAATAGTTTTTCCTAGTAAAATATAAACTATTTCGTATACCTTAGCTTTGACATCAAGTATTTTTGGCGCCGCTGCCGGGGAACCTCTTAAACGCCGGAAGCGCAACGCTAATATAAAAAAAAAAAAAGAGATTTTTAGTTAACTTTTATTAAAATTCGTTTTTGTAAAAATACGTTTTAATTATTCAAAAATATAAAAAGAAAAACAAAAATATAAGTATTTTTAAGATTTTGTTAAATATTTAAGTTTTATAAGTTTCTTTATTTTTATTTTAGTTTATAAAAATATAAGTTTTATTTAAATATCTTTTATTTATTTAAAAACAGAAAACAGAAAAAAAAAATTAAATAAAGAAAAACGCGTCGAATTTAATAAGCTGTCATTTGAATTTCTGAACCCCGCGACTCGCGGGGTTTTCTGCATTAATTACCGCGACTCGCGGAGCTGCTCTGACACGCCAACAGGAAGCCCTAATCCTGCATTTATTACGGATTATTATTAATTATTATTATTATTAACCCTAATTATTATTACTATTATAATTAAGTTTATTTTTAATTTAAGTTTTATTTAATTTATATTTGGTTTAAATTAGTTTAATTAATTTGTAAAATTAGTAGTTTTAATAAATAAATAATATAAAATTAATATTTTTATAAAAATTGTAATTTTTACAACTTTTTGTATATTTTTATATTTTGTCCCTTTTTAATCTCTTTAGCGTAACTTTGTATTTTTAGCTCATATTTAGTTTTAAACTTAGTTTTTGCCATAGTTATTTTTACTCCTAGATTTTTAGGCTTTGCCGTAGAATTCCTTAAGTGCTTTTTCTTTAGACTAAGATTTAGGTACTTTAGAATTTTGCGACGCCTTTTTAAGTTTTAGTTTCTTTTTAAGTTATTTCCATTTGGGATTTAGTTTTTCCTGTAAGCTTTAATATTTTTAGACGACCTTTTACTATGTATCAATTATCATTCCAATTAGTAATCTCAATTTGCGATTATAATTTTAAGTTAGTTGTAGTAATAAGGTTAGGTTAGTCAAGTATTTTTAAGTTTTATAAGTTTCTTTTATTTTTCCGTCACCTTTTATTTTTCAACCATTTTTCTTTTTCGATTTTTTTTTTCGACGAACTCTTTTTCTTTCTTATTTCTCGCTATTCTAGTTTTAGGACATAGATTTTTATTCTACTTCTTATCTAAATTTCTTAAAATTACGAAAATTTATTTTAAGTGGTTAAATTGATAGACATCAAAATTTTCTGGTTCGTAGTAATAGTTGGATTTGTACGTGGACCGGGTTATTGGAGCCAAACAGTCCTCAATTATATTGAGACCAAACGAATCCTGCCCCTCTGCTGCATCTTTTGGCTATTCGAAACGTGGGCAAAATCAGAAAAGTCTATTGATTGGATAACTTATTATAATTTTTCTTTCCTTTTTAAAACTAATAGGATATTCAGTGAATGCACCGAGCAAGACGTTCACCACCTTTTGTACGTTCACCACCTGTAACTAGATCAAGACATTTAGCAAATATAACCGCCGTTGATTTTTCTTTAGAATCGTCATCCAGTCAACCAAGTACTTCAGTTCAAATTTCCGATAATCCATTTTTTGAACCCAACCTCACAATTGAGAATCCGGAGAATATTCAGGAACGGTTCGTAAATCCTGAACCACTAAACTTTCCTCCGGAGCTACCAATTATTCAAACAGAGATTGTTGAGGAACGAACCATTAAATCAGAATCGTCTAGTGATACCGATTCAACAAATTCAATTATGGAAAATCTGGAACCTTTAAGTATGGAAGACCGAATGAGAGCTAAACGCACTGGCCAAGGTCACGCAATTACTCATCCAGACATTAATGCGCCAGATTATGAAATCAAAGGACAAATTCTACACATGGTGACTAATCAATGCCAATTTAGTGGTGCGCCGAAGGAAGATCCAAATGAACATCTACGTACCTTTAATAGGATCTGCACACTATTTAAAATCCGAGAAGTGGAGGATGAACAGATATATCTCATGTTATTTCCCTGGACTTTAAAGGGATAAGCCAAAGATTGGTTGGAATCGTTACCTGAAGGGGCGATCGATACATGGGATGTTTTAATTGACAAATTTCTTAAACAATTCTTTCCTGCATCTAAAGCCGTAAGACTTCAAGCAGAAATTGTTACGTTCACACAGAAACCAAATGAAACTCTATATGAGGCGTGGACAAGATATGGAAAGTTGTTAAGAGGATGTCCGCAACATGGTTTAGACACCTGTCAAATAGTACAAATATTCTACCAAGGATGCGACATCACTACAAGAAAAGACATAGATATAGCAGCTGGTGGTTCTATTATGAAGAAAACCGAAACTGATGCTTACAAAATTATTGATAACACTGCTTCCCACTCACATGAGTGGCACCAAGAAAAAGATATCATTAGATCATCTAAAGCAGCTAGAGCCGATTCTAGCCATGACTTAGATTCCATTTCCGCAAAGATAGATGCTGTGGAGAGACGAATGGAAAAGATGACTAAGGATATTCACTCAATACGAATTAGTTGTGAGCAGTGTGGAGGACCACATTTGACAAAAGATTGTCTCAGTATTGAATTAACAATGGAACAAAGAGAGAATATTTCATACATAAACCAAAGGCCTGGAAATAATTATCAGAATAATTATCAACCGCCAAGACCGATTTACAATCAAAACCAGAATTATAACCGAAATATTCCATACAACAACCAACAAGGTCCTAGCAATCAACAAGTATCCAATAATACTTATAATCAGCAAAGACCTAATTTTCAAAACAAACCACCACAACAAACCGATGATAAAAAGCCGAATTTAGAAGATATGATGACAAAGCTAGTTGAAACTCAAACGCAGTTTTTCACATCTCAAAAACAAACCAATGAACAAAATGCTCAAGCATTTAGAAATCAACAAGCTTCTATTCAAAATCTGGAACAAGAAGTAAGTAACCTAGCAAGGTTAATAGGTGAAAGAAAACCGGGAAGTCTACCTAGTGATACAAATGCTAATCCCCGGAATGAAACAGCTAAAGCCATTACCACAAGAAGTGGCACAACACTTAAACCACCTGAAATACCTGTAACTTCTGATGAAGCCATTCCTACTCCACAAGAACCACAACCTGATCAAGATAAGGAAAAAGAACCGGTAGTTGAGAAGGTTAATGAAGATAACACAGTTAAGGCTAAACCTTATGTTAAACCATACCAACCACCACTTCCTTACCCGAGTAAAATGAAGAAAGAAAAACTTGAAGCCGAGCAATCCAAATTCTTGGATATGTTTAAACAGATAAATGTAAATCTTCCTTTCATTGATGTGATTTCAGGAATGCCTAGATATGCTAAATTCTTGAAAGATCTGATCACGAATAGAAAGAAAATGGAAGAACTCTCGGCTGTTACTATGAATGCTAATTGTTCAGCAGTGCTGTTGAATAAGATACCAGAAAAACTATCTGATCCAGGAAGTTTCACAATTCCATGTTTTCTGGGTAGTCTTAGTTCAATAGAAGCATTGGCAGACTTAGGTGCTAGTATAAATCTAATGCCGTATTCACTATACACTAAACTAGACCTTGGAGAATTGAAACCAACAAGAATAAGCATACAACTAGCCGATAGATTAATAAAATATCCTAGAGGGATAATGGAGAACATGCTAGTTAAAGTTGGTACTTTAGTATTTCCAGTAGATTTTGTTGTTCTGGACATGGAAGAAGATTCTCAAGTTCCTCTCATATTAGGAAGACCATTCTTAAACACGGCTAAAGCAATGATAGACGTGTTCGGTAAGAAACTGACCTTAAGTATAGAGGATGAGAGTGTTACCTTTTCAGTTGATAGAGCAATGCAACAACCACAATCTGCAGATGATACATGTTATTATATTCAAACTATAGATGCACATGCAGAATTATTAGAAGAATATCCAGAATTACAAGGAACAGGAGAATGCTCTTTAGGAGAAGGTAATGAACCAATTGATGAAGCTGAAATGTTAGCTACACTTATAGCTAATGGATATGAACCAACAACAGAAGAAATCCAAATGCTAAAAGAAGAAGACAGATATCGATATAAATCATCAATAGAAGAACCTCCGAAATTAGAGTTAAAGCCACTTCCAAACCATTTGGAATATGCTTATTTACATGGTGAATCTGAATTACCTGTAATAATATCGTCTTCTCTTACTGAAAATGAGAAATCACAACTCATTTCTGTGTTGAAAGCTCATAAACCAGCCATTGCATGGAAGATTCATGATATTAAAGGAATAAGTCCTTCGTATTGCACACATAAAATCCTTATGGAAGAAGGTCATAAAACGTATGTGCAACGCCAACGAAGACTAAATCCTAATATGAAAGATGTAGTTAAGAAAGAGATTATTAAACTGCTAGATGGAGGTTTAATTTATCCAATCTCTGATAGTCCATGGGTAAGCCCAGTTCAATGCGTGCCTAAGAAGGGTGGCATGACTGTCATTACAAATGAGAAAAATGAGCTTATTCCTACTAGGACTGTAACAGGATGGCGTGTGTGTATTGATTATAGAAAATTAAATGACGCCACCAGAAAAGATCACTTTCCCTTACCTTTCATTGATCAAATGTTGGAAAGATTAGCCGGAAATAGTTACTATTGTTTTCTAGATGGATTTTCCGGATATTTTCAAATTCCAATAGCACCCGAGGACCAAGAGAAAACCACATTCACGTGCCCTTATGGTACTTTTGCTTACAAACGCATGCCATTTGGACTTTGCAACGCCCCTGCAACCTTTCAAAGGTGCATGATGGCGATTTTTCACGACATGATAGAAGAATGCATGGAAGTTTTCATGGATGACTTTTCAGTCTTCGGTGATACATTTGAATCATGTCTAGTTAATCTGGAACGAATGCTTCTTAGATGCGAACAATCAAATCTAGTACTTAATTGGGAGAAATGCCATTTCATGGTTAAAGAAGGCATCGTTCTTGGACATAAAATTTCAAAAGAAGGAATTAAAGTGGATAGAGCTAAAGTAGATGTAATTGCTAAACTTCCACATCCCACCAATGTTAGAGGAGTTAGGAGTTTTCTAGGGCATGCCGGTTTTTACCGACGTTTCATAAAAGATTTTTCTAAAATTGCTAGTCCTATGAATAAACTCCTAGAAAAGGATGCGCCATTCATCTTTTCAGATGAGTGTATCAAATCTTTTAATATTCTTAAAGAGAAACTCACTAATGCGCCGATCATGATAACACCAAATTGGAATCTACCATTTGAACTAATGTGCGATGCAAGTGATTTTGCAATGGGAGCCGTTTTAAGACAAAGGATTGAAAAACGATTTCAACCTATATATTATGCTAGTAAGACGTTACAAGGAGCACAAACGAACTATACAACTACTGAAAAAGAACTCCTTGCTATTGTCTTTGCTTTTGACAAATTTCGATCATATCTCGTTCTAGCAAAAACGGTGGTCTATACCGACCATTCTGCTCTTAGATACCTATTTTCAAAACAAGATGCTAAACCAAGATTAATCCGTTGGATCTTACTCTTACAAGAGTTTGATATTGAAATCCGAGATAAAAGAGGAGCAGAAAATCTCGCCGCTGATCATCTTTCTCGTCTTGAAAATCCCGAATTAGAAGTTCTAAATGAATCAGCCATACAAGACAACTTTCCTGATGAATATCTATTGAAGATAGATTATAAAGAAATCCCATGGTTTGCAGACTATGCAAACTACTTAGTTTGTGGATTCCTTGAAAAAGGATTATCGTACCAAAGACGAAAGAAATTCTTTAGTGATATAAAACACTATTTCTGGGAAGATCCACATCTGTTTAAAAGTTGTCCCGATGGAATAATACGCCGATGTGTATTTGGAGATGAAGCTAGTAAAATATTAAACCATTGTCACACAGGACCAACAGGAGGGCATTATGGGCCTCAACTAACAGCTAGAAAAGTTTATGAAGCTGGATTCTATTGGCCTACAATTTACAAAGACGCACACCTTCTTTGCAAATCCTGTGATGCTTGTCAAAGGGCCGGAAAAATAAGTCAACGTGATGAAATGCCACAAAATGTCATCCAAGTATGTGAAGTATTTGACATTTGGGGTATTGACTTTATGGGTCCATTTCCAAAATCTCATAATAATCTATATATACTCGTAGCCATTGATTATGTATCTAAATGAGCGGAAGCACAAGCTCCCCCAACTAACGATGCACGAGTTGTAGTCAACTTTTTAAAATGTCTTTTTGCAAGGTTTGGAACACCGAAAGCTTTAATAAGTGATCGGGGTACTCATTTCTGTAATAATCAACTTGAGAAAGTTCTTAAAAGATATGGAGTAACTCATAAAATCTCCACCGCATATCATCTACAAACAAGTGGACAAGTTGAAAATACCAACCGAGCCTTAAAACGTATTCTAGAGAAAACCGTAGGATCAAATCCGAAGGAATGGTCCATTAAATTGGAGGATGCACTCTGGGCTTTTAGAACAGCCTACAAAACTCCAATTGGAACCACACCTTTTAGACTTGTTTATGAAAAAGCATGTCATCTTCCAGTAGAAATTGAACACAAAGCATTTTGGGCTTTGAAGACATGTAATCTTGATTTACATGAAGCCGGACGTCTAAGATTAAGTCAACTAAACGAATTAGAAGAATTAAGACATGAAGCATACGATAATTCGTTAATCTATAAAGAAAGAACGAAGAAATGGCATGATAAAAGAATCAGAAGTTCAAAAGAATTTAAAGAAGGAGACAGAGTTCTTCTTTTCAATTCACGATTCAAGCTATTTCCTGGAAAATTGAAATCAAGATGGTCTGGACCATTCATAGTCAAAAGAGTTTTTCCATACGGAACAATAGAATTAATAAATTCAAATGGGATTGAATTTAAAGTTAATGGTCACAGAGTTAAACATTACATACATGGTCCGATGGAAGTCGACAACGAAGTTAATCACAATTTCGACACCACAGCTAACTAAGTGTGGGGAGAATCAAGTCTTTAAAGGATAATATGTATTTCTGATAGAGTTAGATTGTCTGTTTTCGTGTAGTTCTCAAAAATGGAACCCGAATGGTCTTTCCCTAGCAGACCCTAAAGAACTAGTCTTCTCCTCCCATTCTGAAATTTTTTTTTTTTTTTTAGGTTTTTACAAAATGAAGACTGCCTGTGAACTAAACCATGGTCTAATGCTACACGCTTTGATCACTAAACGTAATAATGACATACTACTGAGTGAATTAGTATCAGTAATCAGAGAAAGAATGGACGGAGTTAGAAAAGAATCCAGATGCGAAGATAATAAGTTACAATTTGGTAAAGGAAAATCAAAATCCGCAGCGAAAAGAAGAGCACGACACCTAGAACGATGTCACAGATGCGGAAAATGGTCACATGGAGGTAAATGTTCAAATAATCAAACCTATTCAAATACCGAATTTGTTACTTTATGCAGAGACGGACCGTTCATATGTTTAGAAGAAAAGACACTGAATGCTCGAGGTTACGCCTATGTAGCCATGGAAAACCAATTAAACCGACTATCTTATGAATGAGATAGATCATATAACTAAGAAATCTATTTCACAGGTATGTCTGTACAGTTTTTATTTTATTTTTATTTTTAACCTTTTGATAATAAACGCTAATTTGTTCGCTAAAAAGTGTTAAATTGGTATTGAATAAAATTAGGTTTGGCGACCGAAATTATTGATATCATTCAAAAATTTATTACATCACTGCGAAATTTAACGTTTATTCTTAAGGTATAAATATCTTTAATCAATCAACCCAAAATATTTCAAAAATTCGTCATGAGTTAAATTAGGTCTTGGAACCGAAATTACTTTACCGAAAAGAGGGGCGCATATTTTTGATAATATTTGATTGATTAAAGTGGGATAAAAAGACAAAAAGATTTTTAATTTTATTTTTACCATGTTTTTAAAATTAATATTTAAATCTTAAATTAATATTGTAAACTTTGTAAAAAAAAAATATATATTTAAAATTGTAAATATTTGAAAAATTAATATAAGTTTGGTATGAATTTATAAATTTTTAAATTAAGTTTGGTGTGAATTTTTAATTTTTAAAATATGAATTTTTAATTTTATGCATTTCAAATTTTAAGTTTGGTGTGAAATTTTAATATTAATTTTGAATTTTATATTTAAGTTGTGTGAATTTAAAAACAAAAATTTACTTTATCTCATTAAGTTAAAAATATGATTTTTAAAATTCGTCGTAAGTTGAAGACTAGGTCTTTGAACCGAAATTGCTTTACCCAAGGGAGGGACGAGAACTTTTATTATCATTATTTTTAATCTTATTGATTTAAAGTATGCCAAAAACATTAAAAAAACCCAAAAATCTTAGCTTTTAAAACAATCACTACAAAAAGACAAATTTTAAAATTTTGTCGAAGGACGGACTAGGACATCGATCCGAAACGACCTCGTCCTAAATAACAAAGGAAACAAAATTTTAAAATTAATTAATTAATTGTTTTAATAAGTTATTATAAAAAAAAAAAAATATATCAAACTCCGCGACTCGCGGAGTTTGAAGGGTTATTCACCGCGAGTCGCGGAGGGGCCGGATTACAGAAAAAAAATAAAGAGCTGCAACAGCTTAGTTTCACACTCCACAACTCAAACAAACTGCGAAAACCCACGAAAAAACCCGAGAAAAAACCCCAAAAAATCACAATTTTTAACCGTTAATCACCAAATATTTTACTAAAATCATGTTTAGAAGGATGCTATCTAGGAATTACTCAAGAAAAACGGTAAATTTCTACACCTAAACACCATTTAATCCGAAATTTGGTGTTCTTGAGCAATTTTTTCCCCAATTTGATTTTGATGCTTTTTAGTGTAATTATAATTAAATTGTTTATGTATTATGCTTGTAAAACCTAGATTGATGCTGTTTAACATGATTAGAAGCCTTAAACTTCAAATTTTGAGTAATCTAGGGTTTGTGTTCTTGAGCAAATTTGGGGCTTTTTGATATAAACAGGTTATGGCCGATTTTTGTCATGAATTGTTGCTAAATTGAGTAGTGTAACATGTCTAGGTAGTTAAATGATCCAAACTTTGAGCCTAAACATGATTTTGAGAATTAAAGTGGACTTTTTCAAGTCTAAAATTCATGAACTTGATTTTTGAAGGATAATGCCATTTGAGACTTGTTTAATTGCTAGTAATGATTATTTTGACATGTTATTTGAGTTGAATGATTATGAACTAGGCGAACATTTTCGTATATGCTTATTTGAAAAAGTGTAGATTTGATGAAAATATGAAAATGAGCTTAAGTTTGATATAAATTGATAATGTCATTGTAATTATTTTGATTGATGATTTTGCTGACACTAATGCATATTTGGATGCACAAAATTTGTGTTTGATGTGTTTTGCAGACTGAAAGGGGTGAATCTTCATCCCAAGCCCACAATGCTCCTGCTGAGAATGCGGAACAACAGGAGGTGGATAACTACTACAAGCAGGATATACCTCATCCAGTCATGACCTTTTCTGATATGCACTTGGAAGAGTTGCACCCGAACCTGAGATTTGACAGACTTTGGATAGATTATCCAAAATACCAAAGGGGTTTGCATACTCTTCATTCTAAGGTTGTTGAGGTACCGAGGGTCATAGAATGGGGACCCTTAGAAGATGTAGAATTGGCCGGGCCAATTAGGGAATTACTTGTACAGAGGTATGGTAATTCTTCTTTTAATGACTGGGTACGTTTATTCACCATGCGTAGACCTGTATATAAAGTATGGTGTGAAGAATTGTTATGTAGTATAGAGTTGAATGATCGGGTAGCTAGTTTAACCGATCGTTCTTTTATTAGATTTTTGTTAGGCGGTTCGATGCGCCACATGTCTTTACTAGACATGGCTCAGGCTTTACGTATATATACACCTGAGGAGTTAGCATCTGCCGATTGTAGGGGGTTGATACTAAACGGTAGAAAGATAGATGAAAATTTTGATACACACGGTGTGTGGAGTCAAATGACAAGCCATCACCGTTTCAAAGGGGGAAATTACTCTTATTTAGATATAGATAGAGCCGAATTAAGAGTGATTCATAGGTTTTTAGCCAATTCGATTACACAAAGGGGTAAGAATAAGGAAAAAGTAAATGAACAGGATTTGTTTTACCATATGTGTATTCGAGACCCACAAAGCGCTGTAAGTATACCATATTCTGTGGGTTATTATTTATCAGCTATGGTTCGGGGGATGCGACCGCATAGCATAATAGGAGGTGGTATTTTTATTACTTTGATTGGTGAATATCTCGGTGTGGATATAAGTCGGGGGGGATTATTAGTAGAAGAACCAGAACCCCGCGATACTATAGGTTTAAATGTATACCATGGTGCGAAAGTTTTGAAGAGGCGAAATAACGCCGCAGTACGATACCATGGTAGACATCCACAGGTGGAGAGAAACCAACAGCAAGGTAATGTAGGAGGGGGGAATGAGATGCAAGAAATGCAAAGGTTTATAGCTTCTCAGGAATACGAAAATGCTAGACAAAGAGCATTTGAAGATTGGCAAGTTCATCAGAACCAAATCATAGCTCATTGCCAACATATAGGTAGAAACTATATTCCTACACCAAAACCCGTCTTCCCTCCTTGGTCTATAGAGATGCAGCCACCATATCCTACGTATAACCCTGCCGAAGCATTCTATAGCACCTATGGTTATGCCTGGAACCCCTATTGGTACCAATATCATCCTTAGTTTACTTATTTTTTTTTATTTTGTAATTTGTAATGATTGATACGTTTAATACTTTTGTTAATATTGTAATCATTTTTATAATTGTCTAACTTTTATTCTTAGATTTTAATAATTTTTGAATGTGGGGTAATATACCAAACTTCAAAAATATGTATATATGTTTGCAGTTTATCTTATGTACACAACAGGGTAAAACAACGCATTTTCAAAGACTGGCATTAAGTTCAGCAAAAGCAACTAATTTTGACGACAAGATGCAAAATATATGTGAAATAACAACAAGACGGAATGAACAAATGATGTGCACCATTTATCATTCAGCAAACAAACGCCAATATATTTGGAAACTTTGGTAAAAATTTAATCATTTTCACACAAATCACCCTCAATAATTTAAATTATTCCTGATTTCTTGCAAATGAGGGCATTGCAAGATCTTAAGTGTGGGAAGGGGTTAAATTCTTTCGGATTTTAAAATTTTTTACTTTATACACTTGGTTACCATTAAAAATACTAGTAAAGCAGTAGTTGTATTAGAATCTAGTGCTCTCTGATAATAAAGAACAGCCCTAGTCTTATATACTGACTACCCAATTCTAGTAAAATTTTTAAAAATTTTCAACTAAATGAACTCAAAATCATGTTTATACATATTTATGAACGATAAAACTAGGTTTTAACACCGAAATTATTGTTACCTCGGAAAGGACATAAATTGAGAAACAAACTAAAATATTAAAATTCATTTAAAATGGAATAGAGGACGATAAAAAGGAAAATAAAAGCCAAGTGTGGGAAAATTTACCAAGTTATCTTAAACATATGTCACATATATCTGTAACAAATAACTGAAAATACTTTTGCTTTGGACTAAACTAAACTGTTTTACCCGATGAAAGAAAAGAAGAGATGGATCTACACGATGAATCAATTCCATCATTAAAAGGAAGTAAAGTCTTCCGAAAAAGAAACGCGCTTCTTGATTTAGGTCATGAAGTTGTCGTTCAGACCAGCTGTAGGTTGACGAAAAATCTAGAAAAGTCATCTCTAAAATCAGCAGGAAATCCACGGACCTCAGCATCAAACAGGGTCGCCAAGTGGTCAGATTTATCCTAACCATGAGAAGGATTTATCTCGTACAATGGGGGGGCGCCATGCAAATTAGCTGGATAAGACTAATGAATCAGATCCCCAGAAAGGATAATCTCCTTAAAGATTAAAAATCAGCTTTTAAGACTGATATTATTCAATCCTAGAGATTGACCTTAAAGATTGAGAATTACAAACTCATGGAATTCAATGATATCTAAACTCGAGCTTGAACGAGAAAATATTTTGATCAAAATTATAAACCGATTTGTTTTCTGAAAACCCTATTTTCAATGCGTTCATTACCATTGAACGTAAAATCCTAGGAATTCACCTGGAATTCATTAGGTCACCTGAACTAAATCGGGTGTCAACCGTAAGAACGGTGGTTGTATAGCATGGTCAAAGACAGGACCTTGTGCCAGATCAAAAAATTATAAGGGTGAGCTTTACTATTGCTCCTACAAAGGATAGTAATTGCGTCCGACACGTTATAGACCATAATTAAAAGCATGTCAGGGGACATTGCCTTAACAGTTGCTTGTTCAACGCTTTCCTTTACAACCGGACGGTAGTTTACCGAAAGGTAATATACGGGACAAGTGAACTGGACGTGTTGCTTTCCAAATACAAGGTTAGCAAGTGGGTGACACAAAACCGCAAGTTTTGAGCTAAAATTTTCAAATCTGAAACCCACCAAACCCACAAAAATATTTTGCAAACACCGGTAAAGGGTTATTCCGGAAAACTTATCTAGGGTTAAAACTAGATTTAATTTTCAAAAGATCAAATGTTTTCATAAAGTTCCAATTTCCTTAATGGATCTAAATTTTTATAGTCATGTGGGACTGTAAACCATATCGTTACTACCATTGTTTATACCGCCGTATAGAAAATCACTGATGTACAAAGTGTGAAGAATAAAGAAGTGATTCTAGTATTTCAAGACGATATTGCTTGAGGACAAGCAACGCTCAAGTGTGGGAATATTTGATAATGCTAAAAACGAACATATATTTCATAGCATTATTCCTCAAGAAAGACAAGCTTTTAGTTGCAATTGTTCTATTTACAAGTGATATTCGTTTAAATAATAAAAGGTGAAGACAAAAGACAGATTCGACGAATTGAAGACGCAAACGACCAAAAAGCTCAAAAGTACAAAAGACAATCAAAAAGGTTCCAATTATTGATAAGAAATGTCTCGAAATTACAAAAGTAAAAAATTCAAAACTCAAAGTACAAAATATAAAATTGTACGCAAGGACGTTCGAAAATCCGGAACCGGGACCAGAGTCAACTCTCAACGCTCGACGCAACGGACTAAAAATTACAAGTTAACTATGTATATAAATATAATATAATATATAATTAATTATATTAATTATATATATATTATATTTATAAATAAAAACCGTCGGCAGAGAAAGACTCCAAAGTGTGAGCTGGAATTTCAAACTCCGCGACTCGCGGAGTTTGAAGGCCAAAATGGCCGCGAGTCGCGGAGCCCCCAGTTTTGAAACTCCCTATAAAGCAAACCGAAATCTGATCATTTTCATCAATCTTTTTCTTCTTCTCCTCATACGTAAAATATATATATATATATTTATAATTTATATTTTAATTTTAATTATAATTCTAATAATAAGGGTATGTTAGCGAATGTTGTAAGGGTGTAAGTCGAAATTCTGTCCGTGTAACGCTACTCTATTTTTAATCATTGTAAGTTATGTTCAACCTTTTTACATTAATGTCTCGTAGCTAAGTTATTATTATGCTTATTTAAAACAAAGTAATCATGATGTTGGGCTAATTACTAAAATTGGGTAATTGGGCTTTGTACCATAATTGGGGTTTGGACAAAAGAACGACACTTGTGGAAATTAGACTATGGGCTATTAATGGGCTTTATATTTGTTTAACTAAATGAAAGTTTGTTAATGTTAATATAAAGATTTACAATTGGGCGTCCCTATAAATTACCATATACACTCGATCGGACACGATGGGCGGGGTATTTATATGTACGAATAATCGTTCATTTAACCGGACACGGGAATGGATTAATAGCCACTAGAATAATTAAAACAGGGGTGAAATTACATTCAAGGGTAATTGGTGTAATTGCTAACAAAGTAGTAAAACCTTGGTTTACACGCAGTTGATAACCTGGTGTATTCATTAAACAAAGTATTAAAACCTTGTTACAATTCGAATCCCCAATTAGTTGGAATATTTAACTTCGGGTATAAGGATAATTTGACGAGGACACTCGCACTTTATATTTATGACTGATGGACTGTTATGGACAAAAACCAGACGGACATATTAAATAATCCAGGACAAAGGACAATTAACCCATGGGCATAAAACTAAAATCAACACGTCAAACATCATGATTACGGAAGTTTAAATAAGCATAATTCTTTTATTTCATATTTAATTTCCTTTATTTTATATTTAATTGCACTTCTAATTATCGCATTTTTATTGTTATTGTATTTAATTGCACTTTTAATTATCGTACTTTTTAATTATCGCAAGTTTATTTTATCGCACTTTTATTATTCGTAATTTCATTTATCGTTATTTACTTCATGCTTTAATTTAAGTCTTGTATTTATTTTTAATATTTTATATTTGGTTTTAACTGCGACTAAAGTTTTAAAATTGACAAACCGGTCATTAAACGGTAAAACCCCCCCTTTATAATAATAATATTACTTATATATATATTTGTATTTTTATAAAAGTAAACTAATATAGCGTTGAGCTTTGTTTAAAAAAGATTCCCTGTGGAACGAACCGGACTTACTAAAAACTACACTACTGTACGATTAGGTACACTGCCTATAAGTGTTGTAGCAAGGTTTAAGTATATCCATTCTATAAATAAATAAATATCTTGTGTAAAATTGTATCGTAAATAATAGTTTTTCCTAGTAAAATATAAACTATTTCGTATACCTTAGCTTTGACATCAGTGTTATAAATATATTTGAACATACTTTGATATATATGTATATATTGTTATAGGTTCGTGAATCAACCAGTGGCCAAGTCTTACTTCCCGACGAAGTAAAAATCTGTGAAAGTGAGTTATAGTCCCACTTTTAAAATCTAATATTTTTGGGATGAGAATACATGCAGGTTTTATAAATGATTTACAAAATAGACACAAGTACGTGAAACTACATTCTATGGTTGAATTATCGAAATCGAATATGCCCCTTTTTATTAAGTCTGGTAATCTAAGAATTAGGGAACAGACACCCTAATTGACGCGAATCCTAAAGATAGATCTATTAGGCCTAACAAACCCCATCCAAAGTACCGGATGCTTTAGTACTTCGAAATTTATATCATATCCGAAGGGTGTCCCGGAATGATGGGGATATTCTTATATATGCATCTTGTTAATGTCGGTTACCAGGTGTTCACCATATGAATGATTTTTATCTCTATGTATGGGATGTGTATTGAAATATGAAATCTTGTGGTCTATTATTATGATTTGATATATATAGGTTAAACCTATAACTCACCAACAATTTTGTTGACGTTTTAAGCATGTTTATTCTCAGGTGATTATTAAGAGCTTCCGCTGTCGCATACTTAAATAAGGACGAGATTTGGAGTCCATGCTTGTATGATATTGTGTAAAAACTGTATTAAAGAAACTTATTTTGTTGTAACATATTTGTATTGTAAACCATTATGTAATGGTCGTGTGTAAACAGGATATTTTAGATTATCATTATTTGATAATCTACGTAAAGCTTTTTAAACCTTTATTGATGAAATAAAGGTTATGGTTTGTTTTAAAATGAATGCAGTCTTTGAAAAACGTCTCATATAGAGGTCAAAACCTCGCAACGAAATCAATTAATATAGAACGTTTTTAATCAATAAGAACGGGACATTTCAGATACATCATCTAGTTGCTCAATTGTAGTGACCCGAACTTTTCCTTGTTTATATATATTAAATGAAATTGATATTTACATGATTAAGTGTTTTCAACATGTTAAGCAATCAAACTTATTAAGACTTATTTAATTTGAATAGGTTTCATATAGACAAATGACTACCCAAGTTGACCGGTGATTCACGAACGTTAAAACTTGTAAAAACTATACGATGACATATATATGGTTATATATATATAGTTAACATGATTTTATTATAAGTATGTATCTCATTAGGTATTTTAACAATGAGTTATATACATAAAAATGAGACTATTAAATTAAGAAACTCGAAAACGATAGATATAACGATTATCGTTATAACGTCTTACTAGGTACATATGAATCATATTAAGATATTGATACACTTGGTTAATTATGTTAAATGATAAGTAAATATATCATTAAGTGTATTAACAATGAACTACATATGTAAAAATAAGACTACTAACTTAATGATTTTGAAACTAGACATATATGTAACGATTATCGTTGTAACGACATTTAACGTATATAGATCATATTAAGAGATATTCGTACATCATAATATCATGATAATATAATAATTTAAAATCTCATTTGATATTATAAACATTGGGTTAACAACATTTAACAAGATCGTTAACCTAAAGGTTTCAAAACAACATTTACATGTAACGACTAACGATGACTTAACGACTCAGTTAAAATGTATATACATGTAGTGTTTTAATATGTATTCATACAGTTTTGAAAGACTTCAAGACACTTATCAAAATACTTCTACTTAACAAAAATGCTTACAATTACATCCCCATTCAGTTTCATCAACAATTCTACTCGTATGCACCCGTGTTTGTACTCGTACAATACACAGCTTTTAGATGTATGTACTATTGGTATATACACTCCAATGATCAGCTCTTAGCAGCCCATTTGAGTCACCTAACACATGTGGGAACCATAATTTGGCAACTAGCATGAAATATCTCATAAAATTACAAAAATATGAGTAATCATTCATGACTTATTTACATGAAAACAAAATTTCATATCCTTTATATCTAATTGATAATGCTAAAAACGAACATATATTTCATAGCATTATTCCTCAAGAAAGACAAGCTTTTAGTTGCAATTGTTCTATTTACAAGTGATATTCGTTTAAATAATAAAAGGTGAAGACAAAAGACAGATTCGACGAATTGAAGACGCAAACGACCAAAAAGCTCAAAAGTACAAAAGACAATCAAAAAGGTTCCAATTGTTGATAAGAAACATCTCGAAATTACAAAAGTACAAGATTCAAAACACAAAGTACAAGATATTAAATTGTACGCGAGGACGTTCGAAAATCCGGAACCGGGACCAGAGTCAACTCTTAACGCTCGACGCAACGGACTAAAAATTACAAGTTAACTATGTATATAAATATAATATAATATATAATTAATTATATTAATTATATATATATTATATTTATATATAAAAAACCGTCGGCAGAGAAAACTCCAAGGACTGAGCTGTAAATACTATCTCCGCGACTCGCGGAGTTTGAAGGGGTTTTTGCCGCGAGTCGCGGAGCCCCAATTTTCAACTCTGGCTATAAAGCCAACCGAATTCTGATCAAATTTCATCATCTTTTTCTTCCTCTTCATACGTAAAATTTATATTTATATTTATAATTTATATTTTAATTTTAATTATAATTCTAATAATAAGGGTATGTTAGCGAATGTTGTAAGGGTGTAAGTCGAAATTCTGTCCGTGTAACGCTACGCTATTTTTAATCATTGTAAGTTATGTTCAACCTTTTTACATTAATGTCTCGTAGCTAAGTTATTATTATGCTTATTTAAAACGAAGTAATCATGATGTTGGGCTAATTACTAAAATTGGGTAATTGGGCTTTGTACCATAATTGGGGTTTGGACAAAAGAACGACACTTGTGGAAATTAGACTATGGGCTATTAATGGGCTTTATATTTGTTTAACTAAATGAAAGTTTGTTAATGTTAATATAAAGATTTACAATTGGGCGTCCCTATAAATTACCGTATACACTCGATCGGACACGATGGGCGGGGTATTTATATGTACGAATAATCGTTCATTTAACCGGACACGGAAATGAATTAATAGCCACTAGAATAATTAAAACAGGGGTGAAATTACATTCAAGGGTAATTGGTGTAATTGTTAACAAAGTAGTAAAACCTTGGTTTACACGCAGTCGATAACCTGGTGTATTCATTAAACAAAGTATTAAAACCTTGTTACAATTCGAATCCCCAATTAGTTGGAATATTTAACTTCGGGTATAATAATAATTTGACGAGGACACTCGCACTTTATATTTATGACTGATGGACTGTTATGGACAAAAACCAGATGGACATATTGAATAATCCAGGACAAAGGACAATTAACCCATGGGCATAAAACTAAAATCAACACGTCAAACATCATGATTACGGAAGTTTAAATAAGCATAATTCTTTTATTTCATATTTAATTTCCTTTATTTTATATTTAATTGCACTTCTAATTATCGTACTTTTATTTATTCGCACTTTTAATTATCGTACTTTTTAATTATCGCAAGTTTATTTTATCGCACTTTTATTATTCGCAATTTCATTATCGTTATTTACTTTACGCTTTAATTTAAGTCTTGTATTTATTTTATATTTTACATTAGGTTTTAACTGCGACTAAAGTTTTAAAATCGACAAACCGGTCATTAAACGGTAAAAATCCCCCTTTATAATAATAATATTACTTATATATATATTTGTATTTTTATAAAAGTGAACTAATATAGCGTTGAGCTTTGTTTAAAGATTTCCCTGTGGAACGAACCGGACTTACTAAAAACTACACTACTGTACGATTAGGTACACTGCCTATAAGTGTTGTAGCAAGGTTTAAGTATATCCATTCTATAAATAAATAAATATCTTGTGTAAAATTGTATCGTATTTAATAGTGTTTTCTGCTAAAATTTAATAGTATTTTATACCCTTCTGCTTTGACATCAAGTATTTTTTGGCGCCGCTGCCGGGGAACTATCTTAAAAGCCGGAAGCGCAACGCTAATAAAAAAAAAAAAAAAAAGATTTTTTAGTTTACTTTTATTAAAATTCGCTTTTGTAAAAATACGTTTTAATTATTCAAAAATATAAAAAAAGAAAAAACAAAAAA
Organism: Rutidosis leptorrhynchoides; assembly: GCF_046630445.1. Classification (NCBI taxonomy): domain Eukaryota; kingdom Viridiplantae; phylum Streptophyta; class Magnoliopsida; order Asterales; family Asteraceae; genus Rutidosis; species Rutidosis leptorrhynchoides. Next base: position 226,127,845 of record NC_092337.1, on the reverse strand, counting down.
ATAAGTATTTTTAAGATTTTGTTAAATATTTAAGTTTTATAAGTTTCTTTATTTCTATTTTAGTTTATAAAAATATAAGTTTTATTTTAAAATCTTTTATTTATTTAAAAAACAGAAAACATAAAATAAAAAAAATAAAAAATAAAGAAAAACGCGTAAAAATTGAAAGCTGTCAACAGAATTTCTGAACCCCGCGACTCGCGGGGTTTTCCTCATTAATCACCGCAACTCGCGGAGATCATCTGACACGCGAACAGAAGCCCTAAAACTGCATTAATTACGGGTTATTAATTATTATTATTATTATTTAACCTAATTATTATTATTATTATTATTAGTTTTAGTTTTATTTTTACTTTTTACTTTTTATTTATATATTTTAGTTAAATTAGTTTTATTAAATTATAAAATTAATAGTTTTATAAAATAAATAATATAAAAATAATATTTTTATAAAAATTGTACTTTTTACAACTTTTTATATATTTTTATATTTTGTCCCTTTTTAATCGTTGTAGCGTAAAATTTGTATTTTTTTAGCTCTTATTTAATTTTAAACTTAGTTTTTTAGTTATTTTTACTCCTAGATTTTTAGGCTTTGCCGTAGAATTCCTTAAGTGCTTTTTCTTTAGACTAAGATTTAGGTGCTTTAGAATTTTGCGACGCCTTTTTAAGTTTTAGTTTCTTTTTAAGTTATTTCCATTTGGGATTTAGTTTTTCCTTGTAAGCTTTAATATTTTTAGACACCTTTTACTATGTACCAATTATCATTCCAATTAGTAATTTCAATTTGCGATTATAATTTTAAGTTAGTTGTAGTAATAAGGTTAGGTTAGTCAAAGTATTTTTAAGTTTTTATAAGTTTCTTTTATTTTTCCGTCACCTTTTATTTTTCAACCAATTTTTTTATTTTTCGACCTTTTTCGACGCGCAATCTTTTTCTCTCTTATTTCTCGCCATTCTAGTTTTTAGGACTTAGAATTTTTTCTACTTCTTATCTAAATTTCTTAAAATAACGAAAATTTATTTTAAGTGGTTAAATTGATAGACATCAAAATTTTCTGGTTCGTAGTAATAGTTGGATTTGTACGTGGACCGGGTTATTGGAGCCAAACAGTCCTCAATTATATTGAGACCAAACGAATCCTGCCCCTCTGCTGCATCTTTTGGCTATTCGAAACGTGGGCAAAATCAGAAAAGTCTATTGATTGGATAACTTATTATAATTTTTCTTTCCTTTTTAAAACTAATAGGATATTCAGTGAATGCACCGAGCAAGACGTTCATCACCTTTTGTACGTTCACCACCTGTAACTAGATCAAGACATCGTTTAACAAATATAACCGCCGTTGATTTTTCTTTAGAATCGTCATCTAGTCGACCAAGTACTTCAGTTCAAATTTCCGATAATCCATTTTTTGAACCCAACCTCACAATTGAGAATCCGGAAAATATTCAGGAACGGTTCGTAGATCCTGAACCATTAAACTTTCCTCCGGAACCACCAATCATTCAAACAGAGATTGTTGAGGATCGAACCATTAAATCAGAATCATCTAGTGATACCGATTCAACAAATTCAATTATGGAGAATCTGGAACCTTTAAGTATGGAAGACCGAATGAGAGCTAAACGCACTGGCCAAGGTCACGCAATTACTCATCCAGACATTAATGCGCCAGATTATGAAATCAAAGGACAAATTTTACACATGGTGACTAATCAATGCCAATTTAGTGGTGCGCCGAAGGAAGATCCAAATGAACATCTACGTACCTTTAATAGGATCTGCACACTATTTAAAATCCGAGAAGTGGAGGATGAACAGATATATCGCATGTTATTTCCCTGGACTTTAAAGGGAGAAGCCAAAGATTGGTTGGAATCATTACCTGAAGGGGCGATCGATACATGGGATGTTTTAATTGACAAATTTCTTAAACAATTCTTTCCTGCATCTAAAGCCGTAAGACTTCAAGCAGAAATTGTTACGTTCACACAGAAACCAAATGAAACTCTATATGAGGCGTGGACAAGATATGGAAAGTTGTTAAGAGGATGTCCGCAACATGGTTTAGACACCTGTCAAATAGTACAAATATTCTACCAAGGATGCGACATCACTACAAGAAAAGACATAGATATAGCAGCTGGTGGTTCTATTATGAAGAAAACCGAAACTGATGCTTACAAAATTATTGATAACACTGCTTCCCACTCACATGAGTGGCACCAAGAAAAAGATATCATTAGATCATCTAAAGCAGCTAGAGCCGATTCTAGCCATGACTTAGATTCCATTTCGGCAAAGATAGATGCTTTCGAGAGACGAATGGAAAAGATGACTAAGGATATTCACTCAATACGAATTAGTTGTGAGCAGTGTGGAGGACCACATTTGACAAAAGATTGTCTAAGTATTGAATTAACAATGGAACAAAGAGAGAATATTTCATACATAAACCAAAGGCCTGGAAATAATTATCAGAATAATTATCAACCGCCAAGACCGATTTACAATCAAAACCAGAATTATAACCGAAATATTCCATACAATAACCAACAAGGTCCTAGCAATCAACAAGTATCCAATAATACTTACAATCAGCAAAGACCAAATTTTCAAAACAAACCACCACAACAAACCGATGATAAAAAGCCGAATTTAGAAGATATGATGACGAAGCTAGTTGAAACTCAAACGCAGTTTTTCACCTCTCAAAAACAAACTAATGAACAAAATGCTCAAGCATTTAGAAATCAACAAGCTTCTATTCAAAATCTGGAACAAGAAGTAAGTAACCTAGCAAGATTAATAGGTGAAAGAAAACCGGGAAGTCTACCTAGTGATACAAATGCTAACCCCCGGAATGAAACAGCTAAAGCTATTACCACAAGAAGTGGTACAACACTTAAACCACCTGAAATACCTGTAACTTCTGATGAAACTATTCCTACTCCACAAGAACCACAACCTGATCAAGATAAGGAAAAAGAACCGGTAGTTGAAAAGGTTAATGAAGATAACACAGTTAAGGATAAACCTTATGTTAAACCATACCAACCACCACTTCCTTACCCGAGTAAAATGAAGAAAGAAAAACTTGAAGCCGAGCAATCCAAATTCTTGGATATGTTTAAACAGATAAATGTAAATCTTCCTTTCATTGATGTGATTTCAGGAATGCCAAGATATGCTAAATTCTTGAAAGATCTAATCACGAATAGAAAGAAAATGGAAGAACTCTCGGCTGTCACTATGAATGCAAATTGTTCAGCAGTGCTGTTGAATAAGATACCAGAAAAACTATCTGATCCAGGAAGTTTCACAATTCCATGTTTTCTGGGTAGTCTTAGTTCAATAGAAGCATTGGCAGACTTAGGTGCTAGTATAAATCTAATGCCGTATTCACTATACGCTAAACTAGACCTTGGAGAATTAAAACCAACCAGAATAAGCATACAACTAGCCGATAGATCAATAAAATATCCTAGAGGGATAATGGAGAACATGCTAGTTAAAGTTGGTACTTTAGTATTTCCAGTAGATTTTGTTGTTTTGGACATGGAAGAAGATTCTCAAGTTCCTCTCATATTAGGAAGACCATTCTTAAACACGGCTAAAGCAATGATAGACGTGTTCGGTAAGAAACTGACCCTAAGCATAGAGGATGAGAGTGTTACCTTTTCAGTTGATAGAGCAATGCAACAACCACAATCTGCAGATGATACATGTTATTATATTCAAACTATAGATGCACATGCAGAATTATTAGAAGAATTTCCAGAATTACAAGGAACAGGAGAATGTTCTTTAGGAGAAGGTAATGAACCAATTGATGAAGCTGAAATGTTAGCTACACTTATAGCTAATGGATATGAACCAACAACAGAAGAAATTCAAATGCTAAAAGAAGAAGACAGATATCGATATAAATCATCGATAGAAGAACCTCCGAAATTAGAGTTAAAGCCACTTCCAAACCATTTGGAATACGCTTATTTACATGGTGAATCTGAATTACCTGTAATAATATCGTCTTCTCTTACTGAAAATGAGAAATCACAACTCATTTCTGTGTTGAAAGCTCATAAACCAGCCATTGCATGGAAGATTCATGATATTAAAGGAATAAGTCCTTCGTATTGCACACATAAAATCCTTATGGAAGAAGGTCATAAAACGTATGTGCAACGCCAACGAAGACTAAATCCTAATATGCAAGATGTAGTTAAGAAAGAGATTATTAAACTGCTAGATGCAGGTTTGATATATCCAATCTCTGATAGTCCATGGGTAAGCCCAGTTCAATGCGTACCTAAGAAGGGTGGCATGACTGTCATTACAAATGAGAAAGATGAGCTTATTCCTACTAGGACTGTAACAGGATGGCGTGTATGTATTGATTATAGAAAATTAAATGACGCCACCAGAAAAGATCACTTTCCCTTACCTTTCATAGATCAAATGTTGGAAAGATTAGCCGGAAATAGTTACTATTGTTTTCTAGATGGATTTTCCGGATTTTTTCAAATTCCAATAGCACCCGAAGATCAAGAGAAAACCACATTCACGTGCCCTTATGGTACTTTTGCTTACAAACGCATGCCATTTGGACTTTGTAACGCCCCTGCAACCTTTCAAAGGTGTATGATGGCGATTTTTCACGACATGATAGAAGAATGCATGGAAGTATTCATGGATGACTTTTCAGTCTTCGGTGATACATTTAAATCATGTCTAGTTAATCTGGAACGAATGCTAATTAGATGCGAAAAATCAAATCTAGTACTTAATTGGGAGAAATGCCATTTCATGGTTAAAGAAGGCATCGTTCTTGGACATAAAATTTCAAAAGAAGGAATCGAAGTGGATAGAGCTAAAGTAGATGTAATTGCTAAACTTCCACATCCCACCAATGTTAGAGGAGTTAGGAGTTTTCTAGGGCATGCCGGTTTTTACCGACGTTTCATAAAAGATTTTTCTAAAATTGCCACTCCTATGAATAAACTCCTAGAAAAGGATGCGCCATTCATCTTTTCAGATGAGTGTATCAAATCTTTTAATATTCTTAAAGAGAAACTCACTAATGCGCCGATCATGATAACACCAAATTGGAATCTACCATTTGAGCTAATGTGCGATGCAAGTGATTTTGCAATGGGAGCCGTTTTAGGACAAAGGATTGAAAAACGATTTCAACCTATATATTATGCTAGTAAGACATTACAAGGAGCACAAACGAACTATACAACTACTGAAAAAGAACTCCTTGCTATTGTCTTTGCTTTTGACAAATTTCGATCATATCTCGTTCTAGCAAAAACGGTGGTCTATACCGACCATTCTGCTCTTAGATACCTATTTTCAAAACAAGATGCTAAACCAAGATTAATCCGTTGGATCTTACTCTTACAAGAGTTTGATATTGAAATCCGAGATAAAAGAGGAGCAGAAAATCTCGCCGCTGATCATCTTTCTCGTCTTGAAAATCCCGAATTAGAAGTTCTGAATGAATCGGCCATACAAGACAACTTTCCTGATGAATATCTATTGAAGATAGATTATAAAGAAATCCCATGGTTTGCAGACTATGCAAACTACTTAGTTTGTGGATTCCTTGAAAAAGGATTATCGTACCAAAGACGAAAGAAATTCTTCAGTGATATAAAACACTATTTCTGGGAAGATCCACATTTGTTTAAAAGTTGTCCCGATGGAATAATACGCCGATGTGTATTTGGAGATGAAGCTAGTAAAATTTTAAACCATTGTCACACAGGACCAACAGGAGGGCATTATGGGCCTCAACTAACAGCAAGAAAAGTTTATGAAGCTGGATTCTATTGGCCAACAATTTACAAAGACGCACACCTTCTTTGCAAATCCTGTGATGCATGTCAAAGGGCCGGAAAAATAAGTCAACGTGATGAAATGCCACAAAATGTCATCCAAGTATGTGAAGTATTTGACATTTGGGGTATTGACTTTATGGGTCCATTTCCAAAATCTCATAATAATCTATATATACTCGTAGCCATTGATTATGTATCTAAATGGGCGGAAGCACAAGCTCTCCCAACTAACGATGCACGAGTTGTAGTCAACTTTTTAAAACGTCTTTTTGCAAGGTTTGGAACACCGAAAGCTTTAATAAGTGATCGGGGTACTCATTTTTGTAATAATCAACTTGAGAAAGTTCTTAAAAGATATGGAGTAACTCATAAAATCTCCACCGCATATCATCCACAAACAAGTGGACAAGTTGAAAATACCAACCGAGCTTTAAAACGTATTCTAGAGAAAACCGTAGGATCAAATCCGAAGGAATGGTCCATTAAATTGGAGGATGCACTCTGGACTTTTAGAACAGCCTACAAAACTCCAATTGGAACCACACCTTTTAGACTTGTTTATGGAAAAGCATGTCATCTTCCAGTACAAATTGAACACAAAGCATTTTGGGCTTTGAAGACATGTAATCTTGATTTACATGAAGCCGGACGTCTACGATTAAGTCAACTAAACGAATTAGAAGAATTAAGACATGAAGCATACGAAAATTCGTTAATCTATAAAGAAAGAACGAAGAAATGGCATGATAAAAGAATCAGAAGTTCAAAAGAATTCAAAGAAGGAGACAGAGTTCTTCTTTTCAATTCACGATTCAAGCTATTTCCTGGAAAATTGAAATCAAGATGGTCTGGACCATTCATAGTCAAAAGAGTTTTCCCATACGGAACGATAGAATTAATAAATTCAAATGGGATTGAATTTAAAGTTAATGGTCACAGAGTTAAACATTACATACATAGTCCGATGGAAGTCGACAACGAAGTTAATCACAATTTCGACACCACAGCTAACTAAGTGTGGGGAGAACCAAGTCTTTAAAGGATAATATGTATTTCTGTTAGAATTAGATTGTCTGTTTTCGTGTAGTTCTCGAAAATGGAACCCGTATGGTCTTTCCCTAGCAGACCCTAAAGAACTAGTCTTCTCCCCCCATTCTGAATTTTTATTTTTTTTAGGTTTTTACGAAATGAAGACTGCCTGTGAACTAAACCATGGTCTAATGCTACACGCTTTGATCACTAAAAGAAATAATGACATACTACCGAGCGAATTAGTATCAGTAATCAGAGAAAGAATGGACGGAGTTAGAAAAGGATCCAGATGCGAAGATAATAAGTTACAATTTGGTAAAGGAAAATCAAAATCCGCAGCGAAAAGAAGAGCACGACACCTAGAAAGATGTCACAAATGCGGAAAATGGTCACATGGAGGTAAATGTTCAAATAATCAAACCTATTCAAATACCGAATTTGTTACTTTATGCAGAGACGGACCGTTCATATGTTTAGAAGAAAAGACAATGAATGCTCGAGGTTACGCCTATGCAGCCATGGAAAATCAATTAAACCGACTATCTTATGAATATAATAGATCATATAACTAAGAAATCTATTTCACAGGTATGTCTGTACAGTTTTTATTTTTATTTTTATTTTTAACCTTTTGATAATAAACGCTAATTTGTTCGCTAAAAAGTATTAAATTGGTATTGAATAAAATTAGGTTTGGCGACCGAAATTATTGATATCATTCAAAAATTTATTACATCACTGCGAAATTTAATGTTTATTCTTAAGGTATAAATATCTTTAATCAATCAACCCAAAATATTTCAAAAATTCGTCATGAGTTAAATTAGGTCTTGGAACCGAAATTACTTTACCGAAAAGAGGGGCGCATATTTTTGATAATATTTGATTGATTAAAGTGGGATAAAAAGACAAAAAGATTTTTAATTTTATTTTTACCATGTTTTTAAAATTAATATTTAAATCTTAAATTAATATTGTAAACTTTGTAAAAACAATATATTTAAAATTGTAAATATTTGAAAAATTAATATAAGTTTGGTATGAATTTATAATATGAATTTTTAAATTAAGTTTGGTGTGAATTTTTAATTTTTAAAATATGAAATTTTAATTTTATGCAATTCAAATTTTAAGTTTGGTGTGAATTTTTAATTTTTAATTTTTAATTTTGAATTTTATATTTAAGTTGTGTGAATTTAAAAACAAAAATTTACTTTATCTCATTAAGTTAAAAATATGATTTTTAAAATTCGTCGTAAGTTGAAGACTAGGTCTTTGAACCGAAATTGCTTTACCCAAGGAAGGGACGAGAACTTTTATTATCATTATTTTTAATCTTATTGATTTAAAGTATGCCAAAAACATTAAAAAACCCAAAAATCTTAGCTTTTAAAACAATCGCTACAAAAAGACAAATTTTAAAATTTTGTCGAAGGACGGACTAGGACATCGATCCGAAACGACCTCATCCTAAATAACAAGGGAAACAAAATTTTAAAATTAATTTCTTAATTGTTTTCAAAAGTTAATGATTATAAAAAAAAAAAAAAAAAAAAAAAAAAAATACCAAACTCCGCGACTCGCGGATTTTGGAGCCTAAATCTCCCCGAGTCGCGGAGGGACCAAATTACAGAAAAAAAATATAAAGAGCTGAACGATCAGTTCACTCTCCCACACAAAACACAGCAAAAATACTGCGAAACTGCACCCGAAAAAACCCGAAAATCACCCCCAAAAATCCCAATTTTTAACCGTTAATCACCAAATTTTTTGCTAAAATCATGTTGAGAAGGATGCTATCTAAGAATTTCTCAAGAAAAACGGTAAATTTCTACACCTAAACACCATTTAATCCGAATTTTGGTGTTCTTGAGCTATTTTTTCCCCAATTTAATTTTGATGCTTTTTAGTGTAATTAGACTTAAATTGTTTATGTATTATGCTTGTATAACCTAGATTGATGCTGTTTAACATGATTAGAAGCCTTAAACTTCAAATTTTGAATAATCTAGGGTTTGTGTTCTTGAGCAATTTGGGGCTTTTTGATATAAACAGGTTATGGCCGATTTTTGTCATGAATTGTTGCTAAATTGAGTAGTGTAACATGTCTAGGTAGTTAAATGATCCAAACTTTGAGCCTAAACATGATTTTGAGAATTAAAGTGGACTTTTTCAAGTCCAAAATTCATGAACTTGATTTTTGATAATGCCATTTGAGACTTGTTTAATTGCTAGTAATGATTATTTTGACATGTTATTTGAGTTGAATGCTTATGAACTTGGCGAAAATTTTCGTATATGCTTATTTGAAAAAGTGTAGATTTGATAAAAATGTGAAAATAAGCTTAAGTTTGATATAAATTGATAATGTCATTGTAATTATTTTGATTGATGATTTTGCTGACACTAATGCATATTTGGATGCACAAAATTTGTGTTTGATGTGTTTTGCAGAATGAAAGGGGTGAATCTTCATCCCAAGCCCGCAATGCTCCTGCTGAGAATTTGGAACAACAGGAGGTAGATAACTACTACAAGCAGGATGTACCTCATCCAGTCATGACCTTTTCCGATATGCATTTGGAAGAGTTGCACCCGAACCTGAGATTTGACAGACTTTGGATAGATTATCCAAAATATCAACGGGGTTTGCATACTCTTCACTCCAAGGTTGTTGAGGTACCGAGGGTCATAGAATGGGGACCCTTAGAAGCTGTAGAATTGGCCGGGCCAATTAGGGAATTACTTGTACAGAGGTATGGTAATTCTTCTTTTAATGACTGGATATGTTTATTCACCATACGCAGACCTGTATATAAAGTATGGTGTGAAGAGTTGTTATGTAGTATAGAGTTGAATGATTGGGTAGCTAGTTTAACCGATCGTTCTTTTATTAGATTTTTGTTAGGCGGTTCGATGCGACACATGTCTTTACTGGACATGGCTCAGGCTTTACGTATATATACGCCTGAGGAGTTAGCGTCTGCCGATTGTAGAGGATTGATACTAAACGGTAGAAAGATAGATGAGAATTTTGATACACACGGTGTGTGGGGTCAAATGACAAGCCATCACCGTTTCAAAGGGGGAAACTACTCTTATTTGGATATAGATAGAGCTGAATTAAGAGTAATACATAGGTTTTTAGCTAATTCGATTACACAAAGGGGTAAAAACAAAGAAAAGGTAAATGAACAAGATTTGTTTTACCATATGTGTATTCGAGACCCACAGAGCGCTGTAAGTATACCATATTATGTGGGTTATTATTTATCAGCTATGGTTCGGGGGATGCGACCACATAGCATAATAGGAGGTGGTATTTTTATTACTTTGATTGGTGAATATCTCGGTGTGGATATAAGTCGGGGGGGATTATTACTAGAAGAGCCGGAACCCCGCGACACTATAGGTTTAAATGTATACCATGGTGCGAAATTTTTGAAGCGGCGAAATAACGCCGCAGTACGATACCATGGTAGACATCCACAGGTGGAGAGAAACCAGGAACAAGGTATTGTAGGAGGGGGGAATGAGATGCAAGAAATGCATAGGTTTATAGCTTCTCAGGAATACGAAAATGCTAGACAGAGAGCATTTGAAGATTGGCAAGTTCATCAGAACCAGATCATAGCGCATTGCCAACATATAGGTAGAAACTATATTCCTACACCGAAACCCGTCTTCCCTCCTTGGTCGATAGAGATGCAGCCACCATATCCTACGTATGACCCTGCCGAAGCATTCTATAGCACTTATGGTTATGCGTGGAACCCCTATTGGTACCAATATCATCCTTAGCTTACTTATTTTTTTTTTGTAATTTGTAATTATTGATACGTTTAATATTTTTGTTAATATTGTAATCATTTTTATAATTGTCTAACTTTTATTCTTAGACTTTAATAATTTTTGAACGTGGGGTAATATACCAAACTTCAAAAATATGTATATATGTTTGCAGTTTATCTTATGTACACAACAGGGTAAAACAACGCATTTTCAAAGACTGGCATTAAGTTCAGCAAAAGCAACTAATTTTGACGACAAGATGCAAAATATATGTGAAATAACAACAAGACGGAATGAACAAATGATGTGCACCATTTATCATTCAGCAAACAAACGCCAATATATTTGGAAACTTTGGTAAAAATTTAATCATTTTCACACAAATCACCCTAAATAATTTAAATTGTTACTGATTTCTTGCAAATGAGGGCATTGCAAGATCTTAAGTGTGGGAAGGGATTAAATTCTTTCGGATTTTAAAATTTTTATATTAAATACTTGGTTACCATTAAAAATACTAGTAAAGCAGTAGTTGTATTAGAATCTAGTGCTCTCTGATAAAAAAGAACAGCCCTAGTCTTATATACTGACTACCCAATTCTAGTAAAATTTTTCAAAATTTTCAATTAAATGAACTCAAAATCATGTTTATACATATTTATGAACGATAAAACTAGGTTTTAACACCGAAATTATTGTTACCTCGGAAAGGACATAAATTGAGAAACAAATTAAAATGTTAAAATTCATTTAAAATGGAATAGAGGACGATAAAAAGAAAAATAAAAAGCCAAGTGTGGGAAAATTTACCAAGTTATTTTAAACATATGTCACATATATCTGTAACAAATAACTGAAAATACTTTTGCTTTGGACTAAACTAAACTGTTTTACCCGATGAAAGAAAAGAAGAGATGGATCTACACGATGAATCAATTCCATCATTAAAAGGAAGTAAAGTCTTCCGAAAAAGACACGCGCTTCTTGAACCAGGTCATGAAGTTATCGTCCAGACCAGCTGTAGGTTGACGAAAAATCTAGAAAAGTCATCACTAAAATCAGCAGGAAATCCACGGACCTCAGCATTAAACAGGGTTGCCAAGTGGTCAGATTTATCCTAACCATGAGAAGGATTTATCTCGTACAATGGAGGGGCACCATGCAAATTAGCTGGATAAGACTAATGAATCAGATCCCCAGAAAGGATAATCTCCTTAAAGATTAAAAATCAGCTTTTAAGACTGATATTACTCAATCCTAGAGATTGACCTTAAAGATTGAGAATTCAAACTCATGGAATTCAATGATATCTAAACTCGAGCTTAAACGAGAAAATATTTTGATCAAAATTACAAACCAATTTGTTTTCTGAAAACCCTATTTTCAATACGTTCATTACCATTGAACGTAAAATCCTAGGAATTCACCTGGAATTCATTAGGTCACCTGAACTAAATCGGGTGTCAACCGTAAGAACGGTGGTTGCATAGCATGGTCAAAGACAGGACCTTGTGCCAGACCAAAAAATTATAAGGGTGAGCTTTACTATTGCTCCTACCAAGGATAGTAATTGCGTCCGACACGTTATAGACCATAATCAAAAGCATGTCACGAGACATTGCCTTAACAGTTGCTTGTTCAACGCTTTCCTTTACAACCGGACGGTAGTTTGCCGAAAGGTAATATACGGAACAAGTAAACTGGACGTGTTGCTTTCCTAATACAAGGTTAGCAAGTGGGTGACACAAAACCGCAAGTTTTGAGCTAAAATTTTCAAATCTGAAACCCACCAAACCCACAAAAATATTTTGCAAACACCGGTAAAGGGTTATTCTGGAAAACTTATCTAGGGTAAAAACTAGATTTAATTTTCAAAAGATCAAATGTTTTCATAAAGATCCAATTTCCTTAATGGATCTAAATTTTTATAGTCATGTGGGACTGTAAACCATATCGTTACTACCATTGTTTATACCGCCGTATAGAAATCACTGATGTACAAAGTGTGAAGAATAAAGAAGTGATTCTAGTATTTCAAGACGATATTGCTTGAGGACAAGCAACGCTCAAGTGTGGGAATATTTGATAATGCTAAAAACGAACATATATTTCATAGCATTATTCCTCAAGAAAGACAAGCTTTTAGTTGCAATTGTTCTATTTACAAGTGATATTCGTTTAAATAATAAAAAGTGAAGACAAAAGACAGATTCGACGAATTGAAGACGCAAACGACCAAAAAGCTCAAAAGTACAAAAGACAATCAAAAAGGTTCCAATTGTTGATAAGAAACATCTCGAAATTACAAAAGTACAAGATTCAAAACACAAAGTACAAGATATTAAATTGTACGCGAGGACGTTCGAAAATCCGGAACCGGGACCAGAGTCAACTCTTAACGCTCGACGCAACGGACTAAAAATTACAAGTTAACTATGTATATAAATATAATATAATATATAATTAATTATATTAATTATATATATATTATATTTATATATAAAAAACCGTCGGCAGAGAAAACTCCAAGGACTGAGCTGTAATTACTATCTCCGCGACTCGCGGAGTTTGAAGGGGTTTTTGCCGCGAGTCGCGGAGCCCCAATTTTCAACTCTGGCTATAAAGCCAACCGAATTCTGATCAAATTTCATCATCTTTTTCTTCCTCTTCATACGTAAAATTTATATTTATATTTATAATTTATATTTTAATTTTAATTATAATTCTAATAATAAGGGTATGTTAGCGAATGTTGTAAGGGTGTAAGTCGAAATTCTGTCCGTGTAACGCTACGCTATTTTTAATCATTGTAAGTTATGTTCAACCTTTTTACATTAATGTCTCGTAGCTAAGTTATTATTATGCTTATTTAAAACGAAGTAATCATGATGTTGGGCTAATTACTAAAATTGGGTAATTGGGCTTTGTACCATAATTGGGGTTTGGACAAAAGAACGACACTTGTGGAAATTAGACTATGGGCTATTAATGGGCTTTATATTTGTTTAACTAAATGAAAGTTTGTTAATGTTAATATAAAGATTTACAATTGGGCGTCCCTATAAATTACCGTATACACTCGATCGGACACGATGGGCGGGGTATTTATATGTACGAATAATCGTTCATTTAACCGGACACGGAAATGAATTAATAGCCACTAGAATAATTAAAACAGGGGTGAAATTACATTCAAGGGTAATTGGTGTAATTGTTAACAAAGTAGTAAAACCTTGGTTTACACGCAGTCGATAACCTGGTGTATTCATTAAACAAAGTATTAAAACCTTGTTACAATTCGAATCCCCAATTAGTTGGAATATTTAACTTCGGGTATAATAATAATTTGACGAGGACACTCGCACTTTATATTTATGACTGATGGACTGTTATGGACAAAAACCAGATGGACATATTGAATAATCCAGGACAAAGGACAATTAACCCATGGGCATAAAACTAAAATCAACACGTCAAACATCATGATTACGGAAGTTTAAATAAGCATAATTCTTTTATTTCATATTTAATTTCCTTTATTTTATATTTAATTGCACTTCTAATTATCGCACTTTTATTTATTCGCACTTTTAATTATCGTACTTTTTAATTATCGCAAGTTTATTTTATCGCACTTTTATTATTCTCAATTTCATTATCGTTATTTACTTTACGCTTTAATTTAAGTCTTGTATTTATTTTATATTTTACATTAGGTTTTAACTGCGACTAAAGTTTTAAAATCGACAAACCGGTCATTAAACGGTAAAAACCCCCCTTTATAATAATAATATTACTTATATATATATTTGTATTTTTATAAAAGTGAACTAATATAGCGTTGAGCTTTGTTTAAAGATTTCCCTGTGGAACGAACCGGACTTACTAAAAACTACACTACTGTACGATTAGGTACACTGCCTATAAGTGTTGTAGCAAGGTTTAAGTATATCCATTCTATAAATAAATAAATATCTTGTGTAAAATTGTATCGTATTTAATAGTGTTTTCTGCTAAAATTTAATAGTATTTTATACCCTTCTGCTTTGACATCACTAATCCATACACCAACGACCAAAAACACCTACAAACACTTTCATTCTTCAATTTTCTTCATCTAGTTGATCTCTCTCAAGTTCTATCTTCAAGTTCTAAGTGTTCTTCATAAATTCCAAAAGTTCTAGTTTCATAAAATCAAGAATACTTCCAAGATTGCAAGTTTACTTCCAAGTTTTCTAAATCCATTCCAAGTAATCATCCAAGATCAAGAAACCTTTGTTACTTACAGTAGGTTATCTTTCTAATACAAGGTAATAATCATATTCAAACTTTAATTCAATTTCTATAACTATAACAATCTTATTTCGAGTGGAAATCTTACTTCAAATTGTTTTAGTGTCATGATTCTGCTTCAAGAACTTTCAAGCCATCCAAGGATCCTTTGAAGCTAGATCCATTTTCCTCATTTACAGTAGGTTTATTCAAGAAACTTGAGGTAGTAATGATTTTCATAACATCATTCGATTCATACATAAAAAGCTGTCTTATTCAACGTTATAAACTTGTAATCACTAGAACATAGTTTAGTTAATTCTAAACTTGTTCGCAAATAAAGTTAATCCTTCTAACTAGACTTTTAAAATCAACTAAACACATGTTCTATATCTATATGATATGCTAACTTAATGATTTAAAACCCGGAAACACGATAAACACCATAAAACTAGATATACGCCGTCGTAGTAAAACCGGGGGCTGTTTTGGTTGGGATAATTAAAAGCTAAGAAGAACTTTGATTTAAAAGCTATACTTCTGGAAAAATGATTTTTCTTATGAACATGAAACTATATCCAAAAATCATGGTTAAACTCAAAGTGAAAGTATGTTTTTCAAAATGGTCATCAAGATGTCGTTCTTTCGACGGAAATGACTACCTCTTTCAAAAACGACTTGTAACTTGTATTTCCGACTATAAACTTATATTTTTTCTGTTTAGATTCATAAAGTTAAGTTCAATACGAAACCGTGGCCACTGGAATCACTCAAAACGGATTAGAAACGAAGAAATGGCGAGTAAAACTAGATTGATAAAAACTACTCATTTTACCTACGTGAAAGTTAGTAATAAATCTATTCCACCATAACCTAATCAACTTATATTGTATATTATGTAATCTTGAGATACCATAGACACGTATACAATGTTTCGACCTATCATGTCGACCCATCTATATATATATTGCGGAACAACCATAGACACTCTATATGTGAATGTTGGAGTTAGCTATACAGGGTTGAGGTTGATTCCAAAATATATCTATAGTTTGAGTTGTGATCAATACTGAGATACGTATACACTGGGTTGTGGATTGATTCAAGATAATATTTATCGATTTATTTCTGTACATCTAACTGTGGACAACTAGTTGTAGGTTACAAACGAGGACAGCTGACTTAATAAACTTAAAACATCAAAATGTATTAAAAGTTTTGTAAATATATTTTGAACATACTTTGATATATATGTATATATTGTTATAGGTTTGTGAATCAACCAGTGGCCAAGTCTTACTGTTCGATGAAGTAAAAATCTGTGAAAGTGAGTTATAGTCCCACTTTTAAAATCTAATATCTTTGGGATGAGAATACATGCAGGTTTTATAAATGATTTACAAAATAGACACAAGTACGTGAAACTACATTCTATGGTTGAATTATCGAAATCGAATATGCCCCTTTTTATTAAGTCTGGTAATCTAAGAATTAGGGAACAGACACCCTAATTGACGCGAATCCTAAAGATAGATCTATTGGGCCTAACAAACCCCATCCAAAGTACCGGATGCTTTAGTACTTCGAAATTTATATCATATTCGAAGGGTGTCCCGGAATGATGGGGATATTCTTATATATGTATCTTGTTAATGTCGGTTACCAGGTGTTCACCATATGAATGATTTTTATCTCTATGTATGGGATGTGTATTGAAATATGAAATCTTGTGGTCTATTGTTACGATTTGATATATATAGGTTAAACCTATAACTCACTAACATTTTTGTTGACGTTTAAAGCATGTTTATTCTCAGGTGAATACTAAGAGCTTCCGCTGTTGCATACTAAAATAAGGACAAGATTTGGAGTCCATGTTTGTATGATATTGTGTAAAAAGTGCATTCAAGAAACTGATTTCGATGTAACATAATTGTATTGTAAACCATTATGTAACGGTCGTGTGTAAACAGGATATTTTAGATTATCATTATTTGATAATCTACGTAAAGCTTTTTAAACCTTTATTTATGAAATAAAGGTTATGGTTTGTTTTAAAAATGAATGCAGTCTTTGAAAAAAAAACGTCTCATATAGAGGTCAAAACCTCGCAACGAAATCAATTAATATGGAACGTTTTTAATCAATAAGAACGGGACATTTTAGTTGGTATCTGAGCGTTGGTCTTAGAGAACCAGAATTTTGCATTAGTGTGTCTTATCGAGTTTGTTAGGATGCATTAGTGAGTCTGGACTTCGACCGTGTTTACTTGAAAAATGATTGCTTAACAAATTTTGTTGGAAACTATATATTTTTAACATGTGAATATTATGTGATATATTAATCTCTTAACGTGTTTGATATTATGTGATAGATGTCTACCTCTAGAACAAGTCCCATTGACTCACCTAATAATAATGAAGAGTCGAATGTAAATTGGAATGATTCGTGGACTGATTCACAAGTTCCCGAAGAGGAACCGGAAGAAGAGTCAGAACCGGAAGAAGAATCGGAACCGGAAGAAGAATCGGAACCGGAAGAAGAACTAGTGGGGGGAAATAATAAAACGGTTAAGTAGAAGAAAATCCTCAACCAACCGACCAAAGTTAATTATGGTCAACGATGTTTCCGCCAAGGAAGCAAAATATTGGGAGGATTACCAATTCTCCGATGAATCGGATCCCGACGAGGATTCCGATGATGTTATAGAAATTACCCCAACTGAATTTAAAAAGGCAAAAGAGAACAATAAGGGAAAGGGCATAAAAATAGAGAAATCTGATTCCAACCCAGATGAACTTTATATGTATCGTCAACACCCGTATTTCTTAAGTTGTAACAATAACCCGGGAACCTCTAAACCACCAGGTTTTTCTAGACCAATGTGGAAAACGACGGCTCGTATTAGGGGAACATCATATATCCCTAAAAACTTAGCAAAAAGAACCAAGTTCGAAAAAGAAGAAACGAGTGAGTCAGAATAAGATAGTCGTATTTGTGCGGTGTAATATATGTAATATAGTGTGCTTATGCTTTACGATATATGTAAAAATTGCTTGTATTAATAAGTATCTTTTATGAATCTAACTCTTGTTTATTTTACAGTATAAAAACACAAAATGGATAGATAACCCAATATTTTAGAAGACTTACCCGGAGACATGATTGATGAAATCTTGTCTAGAGTCGGTCAGAATTCCTCGGCACAACTATTTAAGGCGAGATCAGTTTGTAAGACATTCGAAGAACATTCCAAGAATTCCTTGGTTTATAAAAGGCTTTCGTTCGAAAGATGGGGGATATCACATTGGGAAATCCATAAGTTACGATGTGTTTACTTTGACGCATATATTGCGGGGAACCCAAATGCTATTTTACACAACGGGTTAAGAAATTATTTTGACTCAATATATCCAAATATAGGACTTCATGATTTAGAAAAAGCAGCTAACATGCAACATAAAGAAGCATGTTATGCTTACGGGTTAGTAATGTTCACTTCTCACCAAAGTGAGAACAAGAACATCGGGCTACAACTATTAAACAAAATGTTCCCACAAGTGACGGAGTCGGTAATTGGGGTAAGAAATGAGGTTTTTAGATTGTTAAGGGACTGTTGGATATTACGTAACCCTCATCCCTTTGACGACGTTATAACACGCTGTCTTATCAACGGCCATAACAGTTATGTTCCACAAGACCAAGGATGGGAAGTAGTCCTAGTAAAACCAGAATGCATGACTTGTTTCTAGACGTATGAATTACGTGTCTTTATTGCCTTTACTGAACGACTTGTGTACTAGCTAGAATTATCTTCACAACTATCTTGTATCAAAGTTATTGTGTGCTATATTTCATGATATATGTAAAATAAGCGGTATTGTAAGTTTGTAAAATATTGTGTAAAAGTTTGAACGCGAAATATTATTATAATCAGTTTTTCATATAGAATTGTAGTAGTTGAATTGTATATTAGCTACTAAGTATGAACTTAACGGGTAGGTACTACCCGAATTTAAACTTATAAAACGCTAATATGAAGAAAAAGCTTTTATAAATGAGTTCATATTATGCTACGAGATACTATTGACTACTCTTAATATTCTGTATGATTAACTTGTTTCATTTGACTATTTGAAGGAAATGGCACCGACTACTCGAGAAACCTTGAATATGAGCGAAGAGGAATTTCGTGCCTTTCTTGCTTCAAACATAGCCGCAGTACAGGCTGCGCTACATACCAACAATAACCTTGGATCTAGCAGTATAGGAAATCGTGTAGGATGCACCTACAAAGAATTCACTGCCTGCAAACCTTTGGAATTTGATAGAACCAAAGGACCGATCGGATTGAAATGGTGGACCGAGAAGGTCGAATCGGTGTTTGCCATAAGTAAGTGTACTGAAGAGGACAAAATGAAGTACGCTACGCATACTTTCACAGACTCTGCGTTAACATGGTGGAATACCTATCTAGAGCAAGTGGGACAAGATGATGCTTACGCACTACCGTGGTCAGCATTCAAGCACTTGATGAACGAGAAGTACCGTCCCAGAACGGAGGTCAATAAGCTCAAGACAGAACTTAGAGGATTACGAACCCAAGGATTTGATATTACCACGTACGAAAGACGATTCACAGAATTGTACCTATTGTGTCCGGGAGCGTTCGAAGATGAGGAAGAGAAGATCGACGCGTTTGTGAAAGGATTACCGAAAAGAATCCAAGAAGATATAAGTTCACACGAGCCCGCCTCCATACAACAGGCATGTAGAATGGCTCACAAACTAGTGAACCAGATTGAAGAAAGAATTAAAGAACAGACTGCTGAAGAGGCCAATGTGAAGCAAGTCAAAAGAAAGTGGGAGGAAAACGGTGATAAGAATCACCAATACAACAACAACAGCAATTACAACAATAATCGCAACAACTATCCCAATAATCGCAACATCAATCACAACTACAACAAATGGCCCAACAACAACAACAACAACAACAACAACAACAACAACAACAACAACAACAACAACAACAATAATAACAACAACAAAAACAACAACAACAGCAACTACAACAATCATCCCAACAACAATAATAACCGCAACAACAACAAAAATCAGAAGCAGCTATGCCAAAGGTGTGAAAAGTATCACTCGGGGTTCTGCACCAAATTTTGCAACAAGTGTAAAAGAAATGGTCACAACAAGTGTGAGGTCTACGGACCAGGGGTTAACAGAACGAAAGGAACAAATGGTGTCGGAATGAGTAATGTCGGAGCAAGTAGTGTCGGAGCAAGTTATGCTAATGTAGTTTGTTATAAATGTGGAAAACTGGGCCACATTATTAGAAATTGCCCGAACCAGGAGAACACGAATGGACAAGGCCGCGAAAGAGTTTTCAATATTAATACGGCAGAGGCACAGGAAGACCCGGAGCTTGTTACGGGTACGTTTCTTATTGACAATAAATCTGCTTACGTTTTATTTGATTCGGGTGCGGATAGAAGCTATATGAGTAGAGATTTTTGTGCTAAATTAAGTTGTCCATTGACGCCTTTGGATAGTAAATTTTTACTCGAATTAGCAAATGGTAAATTAATTTCAGCAAATAATATATGTCGGAATCGAGAAATTAAACTGGTTAGCGAAACATTTAAGATTGACTTGATACCAGTAGAGTTAGGGAGTTTTGATGTGATAATCGGTATGGACTGGTTGAAAGAAGTGAAAGCTGAGATCGTTTGTTACAAAAATGCAATTCGAATTATAAGAGAAAAATGAAAACCATTAATGGTGTACGGAGAAAACGGCAACACGAAGCTACATCTTATTAGTAATTTGAAGGAACAAAAACTAATAAGAAAAGGTTGCTATGCTGTTCTAGCACACGTCGAGAAAGTACAAACTGAAGAAAAGAGCATCAATGATGTTCCCATCGTAAAAGAATTTCCCGATGTATTTCCGAAGAATTACCGGGATTACCCCCACATCGATCCGTTGAATTTCAAATAGATCTTGTACCAGGAGTTGCACCAATAGCTCGTGCTCCTTACAGACTCGCACCCAGCGAGATGAAAGAACTGCAAAGCCAATTACAAGAATTTTTAGAGCGTGGTTTTATTCGACCAAGCACATCACCGTGGGGAGCTCCTGTTTTGTTTGTCAAGAAGAAAGATGGTACATTCAGGTTGTGTATCGACTACCGAGAGTTGAACAAACTTACCATCAAGAACCGCTACCCACTACCGAGAATCGACTACTTATTTGATCAACTACAAGGCTCGTCTATTTATTCAAAGATTGACTTACGCTCCGGGTATCATCAAATGCGAGTGAAAGAAGATGATATTTCAAAGACTGCTTTTAGAACACGTTACGGTCATTACGAGTTTATGGTCATGCCGTTTAGTTTAACTAATGCACCAGCTGTGTTCATGGACCTTATGAACCGAGTGTGTGGACCATACCTTGACAAGTTTGTCATTGTTTTCATTGATGACAAACTTATTTACACAAAGAATGACCAAGAACACGGTGAACATTTGAGAAAGGTGTTAGAAGTATTGAAGAAGGAAGAATTATACGCTAAGTTTTCAAAGTGTGCATTTTGGTTGGAAGAAGTTCAATTCCTCGGTCACATAGTGAACAAAGAAGGTATTAAGGTGGATCCGGCAAAGATAGAAACTGTTGAAAAGTGGGAAACCCCGAAAACTCCGAAACACATACGCCAGTTTTTAGGACTAGCTGGTTACTACAGAAGGTTCATCCAAGACTTTTCCAGAATAGCAAAACCCTTAACTCCATTAACGCATAAAGGGAAGAAATTTGAATGGAAGGATGAACAAGAGAAAGTGTTTCAGTTATTGAAGAAAAAGCTAACTACGGCACCTATATTGTCATTGCCTGAAGGGAATGATGATTTTGTGATTTATTGTGACGCATCAAAGTAAGGTCTCGGTTGTGTATTAATGCAATGAACGAAGGTGATTGCTTATGCGTCTAGACAATTGAAGATTCACGAACAAAATTATACGACGCATGATTTGGAATTAGGCGCGGTTGTTTTTGCATTAAAGACTTGGAGGCACTACTTATATAGGGTCAAAAGTATTATATATACCGACCACAAAAGTCTTCAACACATATTTAATCAGAAACAACTGAATATGAGGCAGCGTAGGTGGATTGAATTGTTGAATGATTACGACTTTGAGATTCGTTACCACCCGGGGAAGGCAAATGTGGTAGCCGACGCCTTGAGCAGGAAGGACAGAGAACCCATTCGAGTAAAATCTATGAATATAATGATTTACAATAACCTTACTACTCAAATAAAGGAGGCGCACCAAGGGGTTTTAAAAGAGGGAAATTTAAAGAATGAAATACCCAAAGGATCGGAGAAGCATCTTAATATTCGGGAAGATGGAACCCGGTATAGGGCTGAAAGGATTTGGGTACCAAAATTTGGAGATATGAGAGAAATGGTACTTAGAGAAGCTCATAAAACCAGATACTCAATACATCCTGGAACGGGGAAGATGTACAAGGATCTCAAGAAACATTTTTGGTGGCCGGGCATGAAAGCCGATGTTGCTAAATACATAGGAGAATGTTTGACGTGTTCTAAGGTCAAAGCTGAGCATTAGAAACCATCAGGTCTACTTCAACAACCCGAAATCCTGGAATGGAAATGGGAAAACATTACCATGGATTTCATCACTAAATTGCCAAGGACTGCAAGTGGTTTTGATACTATTTGGGTAATAGTTGATCGTCTCACCAAATCAGCACACTTCCTGCCAATAAGAGAAGATGACAAGATGGAAAAGTTAGCACGACTGTATTTGAAGGAAGTCGTCTCCAGACATGGAATACCAATCTCTATTATCTCTGATAGGGATGGCAGATTTATTTCAAGATTCTGGAAGACATTACAGCAAGCATTAGGAACTCGTCTAGACATGAGTACTGCCTATCATCCACAAATTGATGGGCAGAGCGAAAGGACGATACAAACGCTTGAAGACATGCTACGAGCATGTGTTATTGATTTCGGAAACAGTTGGGATCGACACCTACCTTTAGCAGAATTTTCCTACAACAACAGTTATCATTCTAGTATTGAGATGGTGCCGTTTGAGGCACTTTATGGTAGAAAGTGCAGGTCTCCAATTTGTTGGAGTGAAGTGGGGGATAGACAGATTACGGGTCCGGTGATAATACAAGAAACTACCGAGAAGATCATCCAAATTCAACAACGGTTGAAAACCGCCTAAAGTCGACAAAAGAGCTACACTGTGACGACCCATCCTAATCCATCCAGACGAAGTCCATATCGATTATAAACAATTCCCAATAGTTGATTACATCGCGAGGTACTTGACCTCTATATGATACATTTTACAAACATTGCATTCGTTTTCAAAAGACAAACTTTCATTTACATCGACAGTTGACAGACATGCATACCATTTCATAATATATCCAAATATAATTGACTTAATAATAATCTTGATGAACTCAATGACTCGAATGCAACGTCTTTTGAAATATGTTATGAATGACTCCAAGTAATATCTTTAAAATGAGCAATTGCACAGCGGAAGACTTCTTTCATACCTGGGAATAAACATGCTTTAAAGTGTCAACCAAAAGATTGGTGAGTTCATTGGTTTAACATAAATAATCATTTCATAATTTTAATAGACCACAAGATTTCATATTTCCATTTCTCATAAACATACGTCCCATGCATAGAGACAAAAATATCATTCATATGAATTGAACACCTGGTAACCAACATTCACAATATGCATATAAGAATATCCCCATCATTCCGGGATCCTCCTTCGGACATGATATAAATTTCGAAGTACTAAAGCATCCGGTACTTTGGATGGGGCTTGTTGGGCCCGATAGATCTATCTTTAGGATTCGCGTCAATTAGGGTGTCTGTTTCCTAATTCTTAGATTACCAGACTTAATAAAAAGGGGCATATTCGATTTCGATAATTCAACCATATAATGTAGTTTCGATTACTTGTGTCTATTTCGTAAAACATTTATAAAAATTGCGCATGAATTCTCAGCCCAAAAATATAAAGGGTAAAAAAAGCAAATGAAACTCACGCATATAATTATTGTAAAACAGTTAATAAAGCATTTGCATGTATTCTCAGCCCCAAAAATGTAAAGAGTAAAAGGGGAGCGAATGAAACTCACGCATATAATTATTGTAAAACAGTTAATAAAACATTTGCATGTATTCTCAGCCCCAAAAATGTAAAGAGTAAAAAGGGAGCAAATGAAACTCACGCATATAATTATTGTAAAACAGTTAATAAAATATTTGCATGTATTCTCAGCCCCAAAAATGTAAAGAGTAAAAAGGGAGCAAATGAAACTCACCTAATGTATTTTGTAGTAAAAATACATATGACGACATTAGACAAACTGAACAATGCAGGGTTGGCCTCAGATTCACGAACCTATAACAATCATGTATATTAATACACGTAATGGTAATCGAACAATTATTTATATTATTAGTGATTTTATTTGTTATTTTATATCATGTGTTTTATTAATAACTTAATTAGATATATTTATCTTTATATAGATAATTAACATTTCTTACAAAAGTATTAATATGGTTAGGTTTTATGTCACAATTATATTTTTATATGGAAAATCTACATTTGATATATTAATAGTACTATTTATAATAATGATGATAAAAATAATACTAATTATGGTAAAAGTTATGGTAATCCTAATAATAATAATAATGATAATTTTAATATTAATGGTAAAGATAGTACTAATAATAATGATGTTTGTAATGTTAATAGTAATAACGTTTAATGATAATACTAATTATATTGTTAATAACATGGTAATAAGAATGATTTATAACTCATTATAAGTTAAATATATTTATTTTCAAAAATTTGAAGTAATTACCTAATATTAAATTAAAAAGGTGATTTATAATTGTTAATGTGTTAAATTAAAATATTTTAGTATTAGTAATAAATAAATAATTAAAAATGATATTAGTATCAATATTTATAACCTTAGTAATAATTGTAGCGATAATAATGTTATTGCTAATAATAACAATACTAATTATATTAGTAATATTATTAATAATAATGATAGTAATAATATTATTAAAAATAATAATGTTAACAATCAAAATAATACATAAAATCATGATTCTACAAATAATCATAATAATGATTAACTTAACACTAATAATAATACTTCTTAACAATAGTAATAATAATAGTCATAATAATAATAATCATGAAAATGATAATAATGATAATAATAAAAAGAAATAATAATAATAATAATCATGAAAATGATAATAATGATAATAATAAAAAGAAATAAAAAGTGTATACCCTTTTAAAATATTCTGTAAAAAGATTTGCACGCGACCGGGCTCGAACCCATGACCTTTCGCTCACCCGCTAACCCTCTAAACCATTCGACTGCTGCTTACTTTCTGATTTAAGTTCCATATTAATTTTATGTAACCCGTTAAACTGTCTGTTTCTATCTTCTTCTTCGTAGCTTGTATCGATCAGAACCCATTTAATCTTAACCATGAATTCAGAATGTGTTTTAGGATTTAAAGGTAAAACAGAAACGATCTGAGTTGAATCTAAATTAATTTAAACGAACGAAAAAATTAAAAATAGCTGATCAGAAGAATAAACACACGATAATTGACTCAATCTTTGATTTTGAAATTGATAATGTTTTAGCTCGAAATTCCTAAATGAAATATGTTCCAAATCCTTCATAGAAACTTCCTGGGTCGATAATTTAACTGGAAACATCCAATTGAGCTTGAATTTCCGGATGAACACATACTTTAACCTTTAAAAAATATAACTTTGACTTTCAAATTCTAACTCAATATGAAAAATTGAAATCCGAAACTTTCCAGATAGTTTATATGAAAGCTTTCTAATAGAATTGCATTGATAGATTTTGAAATAATACACGAACTTGAAATTTGAACGAAGAGTTGCATATACAGGGCAGTCGGCCAGTTTATGCTTTATTCTCGATTTAATTTGATAGTTTAAAGGCTGTATTTGGTAAGTATAATTGTGAAGTGATAATGTATGTTAACTGGCATCCTAATACGCTAGAGTTGGTAGTTTAAATCAGAATCAAAGGTCGACAAGAAAATATTTTACCAGGTACAGAATAATATATAAAAAAATAAAAGGAGAATTGATAGCCAACTGATTTTGGCGTGTTTCTCTGGATTGGAATCAATTTATACTAGGGAGTAAGTCAGCTACAGATATAGAAAATGACGTTCAACTGATTCTGATTTCCCATTTTTTTATACGATTTTATTTATAAACCTAATTTTTTTTAATGAAAATAGCTCTATTATTATTAAATAAAAATACTGATTATTATTAATAATAATAACATAATACTAATATTTAATAATAATTATCTTAATAATAACAATTTTAGAGTAACAACACTAATAGTTAGTTATACAATTGTTCTTAATGATATTAGTAATAATAATATTAATAATTTGTTTTATTGATATACAATATTAATTGTAATAATAATACTATCAATAATTATTTTTATAACATTAATACTGATTTCCTAACATGTATATATATATATATATATATATATATATACATATATATATATATATATATATATATATATATATATATATATATATATATATATATATATATGCATCTGTGTATCCCTAATTATATCTTTTTTTGTATATCTTTTATATTTATATATATTTATTCATAGGTTATGATTAAATGTAATTATAATAATAATTATTAATGATAATGATAATAATAATATCTAATAATACTAATATTAATCATAATGACTAAAATTTATAATTACTAACTATAATAATATTGATATTAGAAATGATAACTATAATATTAATAATAATAAAACATAACAATTCATATGTATTAAATTTCATAAAAATAATCTTCATATATATACCAATATTACAGATATTAATATTTAATATAATAATGAATGTAATAATAATATATCAACTAGAATTTTGAACTTGTAATTACATTTAATACATTAATATTACAATTTATTAATTATGTAATATTTATTAGTTATATAATAATTTGAATATTTATTATTTATAAATTTTATTGTAATATAAATATCATTATGGAGATCATATATATAAATTTCATTTTAAGTTACCCATAATCATTTGGTATCTTATTTTACATATTTAATTCAAATGCTTAAATTATATTTTATAATTTCAAATTAATATACATATACTTACATTTACATATACATATTTATTTATAAACAATTGTTCATGAATCGTCGGGAATGGTCAAAAGGGGAATTGATTACATGAATATATATTTCAAAACTTTCGAGACTCAACATTACAGATTTTGCTTATCGTGTCAGAATCATATAAAGATTAAAGTTTAAATTTGATCGGAAATATCCGGGTCATCACATACGCTGACATTAAAAGAAAAGATATAGAATTTGAAATTGGAGAGATGGTCATGCTTAAAGTTGCACCTTGGAAAGGCGTTGTTCGATTTGGTAAATGAGGGAAATTAAATCCAAGGTATATCGGACCATTCAAGATTATTGATCGTGTCGGAACAATAGCTTACCGAATTGAGTTACCTCAACAACTCGCGGCTGTACATAACACTTTCCACGTCTCAAATTTGAAGAAATGTTTTGCTAAAGAAGATCTCACTATTCCGTTGGACGAAATCCAAATTAATGAAAAACTTCAATTCAATGAAGAACCCGTCGAAATAATGGATCGTGAGGTTAAGAGACTTAAACAAAACAAGATACCGATTGTTAAGGTTCGATGGAATGCTCGTAGAGGACCCGAGTTCACCTGGGAGCGTGAAGATCAGATGAAGAAGAAATACCCGCATCTATTTCTAGAAGATTCGTCAACACTTTCAACAGCTTAAAATTTCGGGACGAAATTTATTTAACGGGTAGGTACTGTAGTGACCCGAACTTTTCCTTGTTTATATATATTAAATAAAATTGATATTTACATGATTAAGTGTTTCCAACATGTTAAGCAATCAAACTTATTAAGACTTGATTAATTGGAATAGGTTTCATATAGACAAATGACCACCCAAGTTGACCGGTGATTCACGAACGTTAAAACTTGTAAAAACTATACGATGACATATATATGGTTATATATATAGTTAACATGATTTTATTATAAGTATGTATCTCATTAGGTATTTTAACAATGAGTTATATACATAAAAATGAGACTATTAAATTAAGAAACTCGAAAACGATAGATATAACGATTATCGTTATAACGTCTTACTAGGTACATATGAATCATATTAAGATATTGATACACTTGGTTAATTATGTTAAATGATAAGTAAATATATCATTAAGTGTATTAACAATGAACTACATATGTAAAAATAAGACTACTAACTTAATGATTTTGAAACTAGACATATATGTAACGATTATCGTTGTAACGACATTTAACGTATATAGATCATATTAAGAGATATTCGTACATCATAATATCATGATAATATAATAATTTAAAATCTCATTTGATATTATAAATATTGGGTTAACAACATTTAACAAGATCGTTAACCTAAAGGTTTCAAAACAACATTTACATGTAACGACTAACGATGACTTAACGACTCAGTTAAAACGTATATACAAGTAGTGTTTTAATATGTATTCATACACTTTTGAAAGACTTCAATACACTTATCAAAATACTTCTACTTAACAAAAATGCTTACAATTACATCCTCGTTCAGTTTCATCAACAATTCTACTCGTATGCACCCGTATTTGTACTCGTACAATACACAGCTTTTAGATGTATGTACTATTGGTATATACACTCCAATGATCAGCTCTTAGTAGCCCATGTGAGTCACCTAACACATGTGGGAACCATCATTTGGCAACTAGCATGAAATATCTCATAAAATTACAAAAATATGAGTAATCATTCATGACTTATTTACATGAAAACAAAATTACATATCCTTTATATCTAATCCATACACCAATGACCAAAAACACCTACAAACACTTTCATTCTTCAATTTTATTCATCTAATTGATCTCTCTTAAGTTCTATCTTCAAGTTCTAAGTGTTCTTCATAAATTCCAAAAGTTCTAGTTTCATAAAATCAAGAATACTTCCAAGATTGCAAGTTTACTTCAAAGTTTTCTAAATCCATTCCAAGTAATCATCCAAGATCAAGAAACCTTTGTTACTTACAGTAGGTTATCTTTCTAATACAAGGTAATAATCATATTTAAACTTTAATTCAATTTCTATAACTATAACAATCTTATTTCGAGTGGAAATCTTACTTGAAATTGTTTTCGTGTCATGATTCTGCTTCAAGAACTTTCAAGCCATCCAAGGATCCTTTGAAGCTAGATCTATTTTTCTCATTTCCAGTAGGTTTATCCAAGGAACTTGAGGTAGTAATGATGTTCATAACATCATTCAATTCATACATAAAAAGCTGTCTTATTCAACGTTATAAACTTGTAATCACTAGAACATAGTTTAGTTAATTCTAAACTTGTTCGCAAATAAAGTTAATCCTTCTAACTAGACTTTTAAAATCAACTAAACACATGTTCTATATCTATATGATATGCTAAATTAATGATTTAAAACCCGGAAACACGATAAACACCATAATACTGGATATACGCCGTCGTAGTAAAACCGGGGGCTGTTTTGGTTGGGATAATTAAAAGCTAAGAAGAACTTTGATTTAAAAGCTATACTTCTGGAAAAATGATTTTTCTTATGAACATGAAATTATATCCAAAAATCATGGTTAAACTCAAAGTGAAAGTATGTTTTTCAAGATGGTCATCAAGATGTTCTTTCGACGGAAATGACTACCTCTTTCAAAAACGACTTGTAACTTGTATTTCCGACTATAAACTTATATTTTTTCTATTTAGATTCATAAAGTTAAGTTCAATACGAAACCGTGGCCACTGGAATCACTCAAAACGGATTAGAAACGAAGAAATGGCGAGTAAAACAAGATTGATAAAAACTACTCATTTTACCTAAGTGAAAGTTAGTAATAAATCTATTCCAACCATAACCTAATCAATTTATATTGTATATTATGTAATCTTGAGATACCATAGACACGTATACAATGTTTCGACCTATCATGTCGACCCATCTATATATATATTGCGGAACAACCATAGACACTCTATATGTGAATGTTGGAGTTAGCTATACAGGGTTGAGGTTGATTCCAAAATATATATATAGTTTAAGTTGTGATCAATACTGAGATACGTATACACTGGGTTGTGGATTGATTCAAGATAATATTTATCGATTTATTTCTGTACATCTAACTGTGGACAACTAGTTGTAGGTTACTAACGAGGACAGCTGACTTAATAAACTTAAAACATCAAAATGTATTAAAAGTTTTGTAAATATATTTTGAACATACTTTGATATATATGTATATATTGTTATAGGTTTGTGAATCAACCAGTGGCCAAGTCTTACTTCCCGACGAAGTAAAAATCTGTAAAAGTGAGTTATAGTTCCACTTTTAAAATCTAATATCTTTGGGATGAGAATACATGCAGGTTTTATAAATGATTTACAAAATAGACACAAGTACGTGAAACTACATTCTATGGTTGAATTATCGAAATCGAATATGCCCCTTTTTATTAAGTCTGGTAATCTAAGAATTAGGGAACAGACACCCTAATTGACGCGAATCCTAAAGATAGATCTATTGGGCCTAACAAACCCCATCCAAAGTACCGGATGCTTTAGTACTTCGAAATTTATATCATATCCGAAGGGTGTCCCGGAATGATGGGGATATTCTTATATATGTATCTTGTTAATGTCGGTTACCAGGTGTTCACCATATGAATGATTTTTATCTCTATGTATGGGATGTGTATTGAAATATGAAATCTTGTGGTCTATTGTTACGATTTGATATATATAGGTTAAACCTATAACTCACCAACATTTTTGTTGACGTTTAAAGCATGTTTATTCTCAGGTGAATACTAAGAGCTTCCGCTGTTGCATACTAAAATAAGGACAAGATTTGGAGTCCATGTTTGTATGATATTGTGTAAAAACTACATTCAAGAAACTGATTTCGATGTAACATAATTGTACTGTAAACTATTATGTATTGGTCGTGTGTAAACAGGATATTTTAGATTATCATTATTTGATAATCTACGTAAAGCTTTTTAAACCTTTATTTAAGAAATAAAGGTTATGGTTTGTTTTAAAAATGAATGCAGTCTTTGAAAAAAAACGTCTCATATAGAGGTCAAAACCTCGCAACGAAATCAATTAATATGGAACGTTTTTAATCAATAAGAACGGGACATTTCATCAATATACCATACTAGCACCAAGAAACTCAAAAGGGATTTGAGTGATTCCTACTTATGGCATTGTCACCTTGGTCACATAAACAAGAACCGAATAAGTACACTTCAAAAGAATGGACTCTTGAAATCAAATGAGATGGACTCGTTTGATGTATGTGAATCTCGTTTACAAGGCAAAATGACTAAAGCACCTTTCAAAGGGACCTATGAAAGGGCTAAAGATTTATTGGGATTAATACATTCGGATGTATGTGGACCCTTTAAACCCATGACTAGGAATGGTGAAAGATACTTTGTTACTTTCATTGATGACTTTAGTCGTTTCGGATATGTCTACTTATTAAGACACAAGGACGAAACCTTTGAAGCATTCAAAGAATATCAAAACGAAGTACAAAATCAACTCAATAAGACAATAAAGGTACTTCGTACCGATAGAGGAGGTGAATACCTAAGTGATGCTTTCCAAGATCATCTTAGAAGTTGTGGGATTATCTCGCTACTTACTCCACCCGGGACACCACAGCTTAATGGTGTATCCGAAAGGAGGAACTGAACCCTAATAGATATGGTTCGATCTATGATGGCTAGAAGCTCATTACCTCTATCATTCTGGGGTTATTGTCTATGCTCCGCGGCTCGTATTCTAAATATGGCCCCAACCAAGAAAGTGGAACGAACTCCTCATGAGATGTGGTTTGGAAAACCTCCATCTCTATCATACTTAAAGGTATGGGGATGTGAAGCTTATCCTAAGCGTTACGTCCCTAATAAGTTGAATGCTCGATCCACGAAGTGTATCTTCATAGGATATCCCAAGGATGATATGGGATATTATTTCTATGATCCATCCGAGCAGAATGTATTTGTTGCTCGAAAGGCTGAATTCCTTGAAACTAAGTTCCTAATGGAAGGTAATAGTGAAAGAAAGGTAGATCTTGAGGAGGTTCAAGATGAATTGGATGATACACAATTGGTTGACACTAGCACTCAACATGAAAATGTTGAGAATGATCAAATGTATGATCAAAATACACAAGACATTCACAGATCTGGTAGGATTAGTAATCATCCTGAGAGATATGAGTTTCTCATAGATGGTTGCTATGTGGTTGATTTGGATGAACCAACCAACTACCAAGATGCTTTATCAAGGATTGATAAAGATAAATGGCAGGAAGCCATGAACGCTGAGATGCAATCCATGTATGACAACCAAGTTTGGGAACTTGTTGCGCAACCTCCTGGCTCTAGGCTAGTTGATTGTAAACGGCTTTTCAAAATGAAAACCGACATACATGGAAACTTGGATACATATAAAGCTAGACTTGTAGCAAAAGGTTTCACTCAAACTCAAGGGGTTGACTATGATGAAACTTTTTCGCCTGTGGCAATGCTAAAGTCTATTAGGATATTACTTGCCATTGCGGCTCATTATGATTATGAAATATGGCAGATGGATGTCAAGACCGCTTTCCTAAATGGACATCTTGAGGAAGATGTCTATATGGTTCAGCCTGAAGGTTTTGTGGATCCGAAATATCCTAATAAGGTATGCAAGTTAAAGAAATCAATCTACGGATTGAAACAAGCATCCAGAATGTGGAATCATCGTTTTAATGAGGAGGCCAAGAAATTTGGCTTCATTAAAAATGGTGATGAAGCTTGTGTATACAAGAAGGCTAGTGGGAGCACTATCATGTTCCTTGTACTATATGTGGATGATATATTGTTATTTAGAAATGATATTCCGGCAATGGAAGGTGTTAAAACTTGGCTAAGTAAATGCTTCTCTATTAAGGATCTTGGAGAAGCACAATACGTTTTGGGGATTGGGATCTACAGGGATAGATCCAAGAAACTGATAGGTTTGAATCAAAGTGCATACATTGAAAAGATCTTGAAAAGGTTCTCGATGGACAACTCTAAGAAAGGTTTGGTACCTATTCAAAGAGAAACGCCTCTCAGTTCATCTCAGTGTCCTACCATGAAAGATGAACAAGAGAGAATGAAGAAAGTCCCGTACGCATCTGCAATTGGGTCAATCATGTATGCAATGATATGCACTAGACCGGATATGTCATGCGCTCTTAGCCTGACAAGTAGATACCAGAATAACCCAGGAAACAGTCATTGGATTGCTGTTAAAAGTATATTGAAATACCTTAGGAGGACTAAGGATATGTTTCTAATATATGGGTCTGGTGAGGAGGAACTCGCTGTAAAAGGTTACGTGGACGCGAGTTTCCAAACTGATCGAGATGATTCTCGATCACAATCTGGTTATGTCTTCACGTTAAATGGAGGTGCAGTCTCTTGGAAGAGTTCAAAACAGGATGTTGTTGCTTTATCCACTACAGAGTCGGAGTACATCGCCGCATCATTGGCAGCTCAGGAAGCTGCATGGATGAAGAAATTCATCGACGACTTAGGAGTAGTCCCTTCCATTCAGGACCCTCTTAAGATCTTTTGTGACAACGAGGGTGCGATTGCTCAAATCAAGGAACCTCGTGCTCACCAAAAGACCCATCACATTGAGCGGAGATTCAACTACATAAGGGATGAAGTTGAAAAGGGAAAGATATGTATTCGTAAAGTTCACACAGATCTTAATATAGCGGATCCTCTCACGAAGCTCTTACATGGATCAAAACATGCAGGACATGTTTGTGCATTAGGGCTTCGATATTCTAGTGATTGGTCATGATCTGTTTTAAGTATTGTAACGGAACGAAATTATTCAAACTCATTAATATAATTATGGTATTAATTTATTTTGAGTTATGTTCCTATTTTGCATATTTTATCCATGAATAAGTAATTATTCTAAATTCCGTAGTCGATCACATTTGTGGGAGCAAATGTGAGGTTTAGACTATTATGAACTCGGATTGGTATACATTCACGGGATGAATGTGGTGCAAGGTTGCAACCAAGGTTCATAGATATTTGTGGGATACAAATATTGGAAGACCCGCCCTCAAGACTTACTAAATGGAGCCTTTGTGGTTGATCACATGTAATCTTTAGTAAAGGCGAATATCATTGTATCCTCTGACCTGAGATACATATTGGGTTCGGATATTTACCAAGTATTGTACCTTGATTCTTTCCTTCGCTATTCTGAAATATGGTAGTTCACAAGGAAGAGCTCAGGCATAATGCAAGGTACATATTTAGGACGTATGTAGTCAAGATGGAATTTGTCCCTCTTATTCGTTGAGAGTCAAATGTCTAAGGCCTGATAATTTAAATCTAAAAGAGAGTGATCGCTCTGTGTCTCTTGGATTTAACATGACATCTAGGACGAAAGGATGTAATGAAAAGATTCACCTATTCATATTCGAGATGGGAACTCGAAAGGGATGATGTTATTGAATGACACTAAGTCATAACATATTGGGGGTGATGGACGGTCGTTAGGTGGTATCCATCACTTGCATTAATTTCTTATGTTTCTCGTGCAAGTGGGAGATTGAAGGTATTTCGTATGCCCGAGAGACATATTAAATTAACGTGGCTAATATGTTTTGATCCAAGTCGGGTCATACCCAATAACAAACTTACCGACACCTTATTCGTATTTGATTTTAGCGGTTGGATCGTTAATTAAATACGCGACACTTGAACTTTAAGAAAATTGGTTTCTTAAATAACACTTGATATGTATATATATAAATCATGGAATGATTTATATAATAAGGATTTAATTATTTATAGGTTAAATAATTAATTAAGTTATGTTGCATTTTATAAAATTAGTTTTATAAAATAAAGTATACATAACAAATGATATGGAATTTTATATAATTAGTTTTATAAATAATGTAAACATAATTTATAAAATGCAAGTTTATAAAATTTGTTTTATAAAATCTAATTTTACAAAACAAGTTTATAAAAGATGCATACTTATAAATATGTCAAGTATTATTTTATAAAAAGAAGGGAGTGGCCTTGGAATTGGATGTAAGCATGCTAGAGATTCCATCTTTGGTCAAATAAAATTCCCATTCCATATACATGCAAGTCTAGACTCTTTGGAACCAACACTTGCATTCAAACATATCAAGTTAGAAAAAAAAATAATTCTGCACTCCCTTTTCCTACTGCAGCTGGCCGTGGCCTTTCTTGGCCATAAGAGAGTTCATGTTATTTTTTTTGCAAGCTACATTCAAGTGTTATCAAATCCTAACCAAAGTACAAGGTGTTGGTGCAAAGTTTGGGGTATAACAACTTGAGGTTTCATACTTTTGGAGCTCCAATCATCATCATCATCTTCATTACTTATCAACAAGCTTGGAGTAGGTATAAATTCTTTTCTTGCTTGTAGTTTGTAAGTATGTTTCACAACTTGATCCTAATTGAGATTTAACTTTAATTGGTTAAAGTTTAACATGTTCTAAAATGGTAATTACATGCTTCCGCTTTTAATTTAATCTTAAAATGTTTTATACATAATGGAACTTGTTAAATCCCAACATAAAGCCAGACAAAAATAGAAAGAAAAGAAAAGCAGATGAGCTACACGATATTTTTATCTAATTTAAACAGATAAAAAAATGATTAAGATCAGTATCGATAATAGGAATATTTAAAGGAATCTGTTTTACCAAAAATGAGCTGTTCGTTTGCTATGGCTGGAGAGAGATCGACCAAAGTTCACAAGATAACATAATGATAGCTAAAAGATAAAGAACAGATGCTCTGCATCTTTTAACACGTGTATATATCTATATTATATCAATTTTGTTTTAATTTTAATAACTAATAATTAATAAATATATTAAATATAACAATATGTTAATATTAATAATACTATTAATATTATTAGTGATAATAATAATAATAGAGATATTAATAATATTAGTGGTATCCATATATAGTAATATCAATAAAAATGATATTAATAATGATAATAAAAGCAAATATAAGTATGATAATAATAATATTATTAATGATATTATTAATAATACTAATTATACTAATATTAGTATTAATAAAATTTATATATATAAATCAATTTTCATATCCATATGTCGTATATTTAAAGTAATAATATTAATTGCACTAATATTGATACTAATATCGAAAGTAATATTAAAAGTGATAACACTAATATAACATCTATATTTTTAACTTGTATTTAAATTAAATGTATTAATATTACATATTATTGATTATGTATTATTTAATGATTACATATATATATATATATATATATATATATATATATATATATATATATATATATATATATATATATATATATATATATATATATATATATATATATATATATATATATATATATATATATATATATATATATCATGATAATTATTTATAGAAATTATATATACATATATATATATTCTTATTTTAATAATCACTTTATTATCTTGTATATTATTCTCTATACTTAATCTTAATGGTCAAGTTGTATTTTATTAATTCTAACTTATTATATAAACTTATATTTATATGTATATATATCTACATATTTTTAATTATATGCATAACTATATATTATATATTAAGGTAATAATATTAAATATACTGATATTATTTTATATATTTATTTCCAATAATTAAATCATATATTATTTCAAATAATATTTCAAATAAAATTATATATATTTATCTACCAATTAGTTGTTCGTGAATCGTTTAGGAGTAGTCAAAGGTCAATTGAATATATGAACGTTGTTTCAAAATTTTCTGGACTCAACATTACAGACTTTGCTTATTGTGCCGGAAACATATAAAGTTTAAAGTTTGAATTTGATCGGAAATTCCCGGGTCACTACAATATATATATATATATATATATATATATATATATATATATATATATATATATATATATATATATATATATATATATATATATATATATATATATATATAGTTAATATGATATTATGATAGGTAGGTGTCTCACAAGGTATATTAACAATGAGTTATATACATAAAAATGAGACTACTAAGTTAAGAAACTCGAAACGATATATATAACGATTATCATTATAACAACGTCTTATTAAATACATATGTATCATATTAAGATATTGTTACACTATATTTAACATGATAAAATGATAATTATATATATCATTAATTATGTTAACAATGAACTACATATGTAAAACAAGACTACTAACTTAAGAATTTCGAAACGAGACATATATATAACGATTATCGTTGTAACGACATTTTAATGTGTATATATATCATATTAAGATATATTCATACACCATGTTATCATGATAATATGATAATTTAACATCTCATTAGATTTAATAAACAATGGGTTAACTACATTAAATGAGATCGTTAACTTAAAAGTTTCAAAACAGCATTTACATGTAACGACTAACGATGACTTAACGACTCAGTTAAAATGTATATACATGTAGTGTATTAACATGTATTAGTACACTTTTGAAAGACTTCAAGACACATATCAAAGTATTCCTACTTAACAAAAATGCTTACAATTACATTCTCATTCGTTTTCATCAACAATTCTACTCGTTTTCATCCGTATTCGTACTCGTACAATACACAGCTTCTAGATGTATTTACTATTGGTATATACACTTCAATGATCAGCTCTTAGCAGCCCTTGTGAGTCATAAAGACATGTGGGAACCATCATTTGATAACTAGCATGAGTTATGAGCATGAAAACAAAAACTAGTAACCTTATATTGACTAAGCATTAGGCATTTTTTTCAAACAACACACATCACATTTCTTTGATTTTCTAATCCAAATTCTCTCCATCTTAACTCTCTTTAAGCTTAAGAACGCCTATACTTCAGTAATATTAATCATCTAGCTCAATATAGCTTCAATTACAATCAAGAAACATCATTATTCAAGAACACATCAAGAACACTTCACAAATACTTTCAAGTTTACTAGCTTACTTCCAGTCTTGCAAATTCATTTCAAATGATCATCCAATCTCAAGAAATCTTTGTTATTTACATTAGGTTATCTTTCTAAATCAAGGTAATACTCATATTCAAACTTTGATTCAATTTCTATAACTATAACAATCTTAATTCGAGTGATAATCTTACTTGAACTTGTTTTCATGTCATGATTCTACTTCAAGAACTTTCAAGCCATCCAAGATCCTTTGAAGCTAGATCAATTTTTGTTACTTCCAGTAGGTTTAACTACTAAACTTGAGGTAGTAATGATGTTCATAACATCATTCGATTCATATATATATAAAACTATCTTATTCGAAGATTATAACTTGTAATCACTAAAACATAGTTTAGTTAATTCTAAACTTGTTCGCAAACAAAGTTAATCCCTCTAACTTAACTTTTAAAATCAACTAAACACATGTTCTATATCTATATGATATGCTAACTTAATTATTTAAAACCTGGAAACACGAAGAACGCCGTAAAACCGGACATACGCCGTCGTAGTGAAACCGGGGGGCTGTTTTAGGTTAGATAATTAAAAACTATGATAAAATTTGATTTAAAAGTTGTTCTTCTGGGAAAATGATTTTTCTTATGAACATGAAACTATATCCAAAAATCATGGTTAAACTCTGTAACGACCCGACCAAAACCGTTATTGACGGCGCCGTTAACTTAGGTCCCGTTGCGTGGTCGTAGTCCCTATATGAGACTCGTTTGACCAAAATTATGTCGCATTCATTTGAAAGGTACAAGACTTGCAAGTTTAGTTTACAAAACCATTCAACAACAAGTCTAAGTTTACAAAAGTCATAAAGTATAAATGAAATAACTTGCGACATAATTAGTTTAAAAACACAGTTGCTATAAATAGCGTAAGTATGTAAACAAAAGTTTGAATCCAAAAGTACTATCCCTAGCGTATGCATGCATGGTTGACTCCAATCAAGTAATCAAAGAGTGCGGAAGCATGTATCAAGTAGCCAAGTATGAACCTGAGAAAACATGTAGAAAACTGTCAACGAAAAACGTTGGTGAGATCATAAATGTATTTGTAAAAGTATGTTTTTGAATCACAAGGTTTAGTATCAAGGCGTATACATCTCTAAAGATGTGTTTGTAAACCATAAGATTTAGTATAAAGTGAATATCAAGCGTATACATCCCAAAAGATGTTGTCTGTATCACGAGCACCCAATTACCAAAACTTAACTGAATCTTACCTCTGCATAATAGTGTTAGAACCTACACTATATACCGAAAATACGTTTCATCCGTCAGATGAGGGTTCGTCAAACCCGCATGGCCACACAACATAATTTCTCGCTCACACCCTACAAGTGTAACTAATGGTAATTGAACTTGAGGATTTTCGTTCTAACTCGTATGTATCTTTGCTCTTGTATTCGCATTTGTATTCAAAGTATGAAAGTATAAACCGTATAAATGTATATAAAGTATATGTTTCTCAGCCCACGATTTAAAAGTATAAAAGTATTTGCAAAGGTGGGACTATGATCTCACCTCGAGTGCACGAGTATAAAAGTACTTCACAAAGTAACGTATGCATGAAATTTGCTTAGCCTTGACCTAAACAAGTAAGTTGTGTCAATTAACCGGTTACGATACAAGGTCGGGTGAAATGTGTTCAATTAGTCCTATGGCTCGTTACGACTCGATTAAATATAGCATGTGAATCAATTTGTTAAGTTTCATACAAGAATCACGTATAAAAGCATGTTAGAACGATTGCATAAAAGTTTGGTTAAGTTTGACTAAAAGTCAAACTCGGTCAAAGTCAACGAAAAAGTCAACATGTTCGGGTCGGGCCCCGGACTATTTTTCTATGCTAATTATTCATATACAAGTATATTAAAACAAGTTTCATGTGAATCGGAGGTCGATAGCTAGTCAAACATTTCGCGTGAAATGCGCCAAACAAAGCAGAATCTGGCCAGGCCAATCCGTGCGGCGTGCAGGGATGGGGCGCGCCGCGCCACCATCTGGGCAGACACTTTTCTGTTTTTCAAAGTATGCACGAACCAAAACATTTTCCAACCCAACTCTTGACCCGCAAACATTTATAATGCCTATCATATATCGTCGAAAAGGTATTTTGACGAGGAATACAACTAACCATATATCATCAATCAAAAACATCATTTACAATAGCCGAAATCTCATTAAGTGATCAATAAAAGTCCATTTTCAAAGTTTCAAGTTCATCAATCGCATTTTAAGTTTCGGGAATCCAATTCACACATATGATATGCCATTTTGAAGGTAATGAAGCATACATTACTACTAAACACTAACAATTAACATTTCATGGCATTCAAGCATCAAAAGTTCATGTCAAGAACTATCAAACCCTAGTCAAACATCACAAAATCCTTAATCGGGTTTTTGAAGTTTTCTTAATCAACCTACACATCAAAATGTAGCTAATGATACTAGTAACACAATTAAAACATGAACCTTAACAATTAAACAACTTTTAATCATCCAAAATCAAAGATTAAGCTAACCCACTTCAAAAGTTCAAACTAGTTACTTAAATCAACAAATCGAGCAAACAAAACATATATTCATGCTAGACACGAGCCATAGACACTAACTAACACAATTTCAAGTCAAAAACACGAATTTATAGAAATCTAGAGTTTTAGAAATGTTACCCAAAATCGGTGTAGTTAGTATCAAATCGTAGAGAATGATGAGAGGATCAAGAATATGTAGTCGGATTTGTTGTGAGCTTTCTAGTTCCAAATTAGATGATGAATTTGTGTTTGAAGGTTTGAGAGAGTAAAAATGGAAGTAGGAAAGAAAGAGTTGGTGAATGAATGGGATAAGTGGTGGTGGTGGTGACTAGTTACAAAGTTTTGGCCAAGTGCCAAAATTAGTCCCTCAAGTTTGTAGTCGGGTGCGGGAATTAACCAAACGAATATTTTTAAAACGCAAGTTAACGAGAGATGTTGAAATCGAGTAACGGGATTATCAAGAACATTAGTTAACGAAGTGTACGAGTATAGGTGACGAAAGATGTTATAAAAAAAAAGACGGTATTAAAATAAATTTAACGGAAAAACGCGGGATGTTACATTATCCACACCTCAAAAGAAATTTCGTCCCGAAATTTAGTTGGAAGTAGTAGTTGTTGAATCTTCCTCGAGATCTTGCGTTGTAAATTCTACAGATAAGTGAAGGTACGTCCTTGGGCATTTCAACGAACTTCGACGGTCGGGATTTTTACGTTGGATTGAAGTTTGGTTTCACGATTCATAATTTCAACCGGTTCTCCTAGGAAGTGGAGTGTACCATCGATAGCAAGCTCATCGAAGGGAATAGCAAGTTACGTCTTCAGGTTCTATGTAGGATGAACGGAGACTCAAATGAGTCGGAAAATCTAGATGACAAGCAACGGGTACAATACGCTCCATGGTTTCAAAAAGGATTAGTATATCGCGGATTTAGCATTCCTATGTTTCCCGAAACGGTTTACACCTCCTCAAGGTGCGACTTCTAGCGTGACGCGGTTTCCCACATGGAACTCGAAAGGTTTACGTCTAACATTGGCAAGCTCTCTGGGCGACTACGAGTCGTGTTGGGTCTTTCTTGAATATGAATAAATTTTCTCAGTTGTTCATGAATAAACTCGGCCCCGGTGAATTGATCATCGTTTACTTTGTTCGACAAAAGAGAATGACGTTTCCGGTCACATGTGGTTTCAAAAGGTGTGACGTTAAGAATCGAATGATAACTATCGTGGTAAGAGATTCTGGTTAAAGGCAAGACTTTTCTCAAGTGGTTTGAAGTTGGTAACACAAATTCGTATTACGGTTTCCAAGGTTTGAATCGTATGTTTGTTCGGTCCGTCGGGTTTTGGATGGTACGCGGTACTCATGTCTAAACGTGGTCCCGAGGCTTTTTGTAAGGCACTCTGAAATCTAGAAGTGAAACGAGGATCTCGATCCGAAACAAGTACATTCTGTAAGGTATATTTGAACAAGTTTGTTAGGACAAGTTTCTCAAGAAAATTCGCGTCGTGGAAGATTTATCGGTTTCCAAAAACGTTCGTCGGGACTATTCACCCTCGAGGCAAATATTAGTATAACGTGAAGAGTCTCTCTCCATTGAGAATTTAAAATAAAAGATTTCCTGAACCAGAATTACGAGTGTAAGGCGAGAGAAGTTTCCGCCTCGATGCGAGCATAACGAGTAAATTGTAGTTAGTCAATAAGACTGTGCGAGGATGAGATAGTATACACGTGTAACATACGGTTGAAGTCGAAAGGAATCGGTAATTCATTCAGAAGCATAAGTATAGTTCGACAAAAATCGAAGGTGTGTCCCCGGTATGGTTGTTATCAATATTCTCGGAGTTTTCAGATGTCCAACATGAATAGATGAAGTCATGTACATGGCTCATGGTGGT
This sequence comes from Rutidosis leptorrhynchoides, assembly GCF_046630445.1. NCBI lineage: Eukaryota > Viridiplantae > Streptophyta > Magnoliopsida > Asterales > Asteraceae > Rutidosis > Rutidosis leptorrhynchoides. Next base: position 226,085,025 of record NC_092337.1, on the reverse strand, counting down.
GTTTAGGTTGATCGAGTCTAACCACCATCACGAGTCACTAGAACTTTGGTATGTCTTACCGTAATATAACCACGTTGATCGAGTGTCGTTATATTACGCTAACTCATACCTCCATTCCCACATCACTCTATAGATTCAAGTTCGTGTAATCGTGAAGTTTAAAATAAACAAAGTGTAACGACGTCTCTAACGTGACTCGTATTGAATCGAAAGAATTAGTGCAACTATAAAGAAGCGTCCCCCGAGGGAAGTGTATAAATGATTGTTCACGTCAATGTGGTTCGAGTCAGACAATAAGGTATTCAGGTATGAAAAGAGTAACGAGTCATGATAATGAGTAGCACGCAACCGTAGTGATAAATGTTGATGACGATACTCACCTAGAGTAGTGATGGTAGTAACACCAAAAAGTAGATAGTAAGAAACACCAGTGGGAAACCGATAGTAAGTTGAAACGGTGGCAAATAACAATCCGGGAGACAGAGTTCCCGAACAAGTGTGACTAATGAAGTCGTCGTCATCCATACGTGTATGAATCATGAATTTACGTGTGTTACCAAAAAGTGGCAGAATACGAGTTCGTATGATGAAGGTTGGGTACCATTAAAAAGTTTGCCTAAGAATGATTCAAGTATAATGCACAAGTAGTCAAGTAAGTGCTATCTATAGCAAATGTATGTCAGAATGCAAATGCTAACTATCCGGTTGTAGTCTAGATTCACTAATGCTTCCTAACGACTCTGTCAGACACACTAATGCACATCCTAGTTCCCTACAACCAACGCTCTGATACCACTTGTAACGACCCGACCAAAACCGTTATTGACGGTGCCGTTAACTTAGGTCCTGTTGCGTGGTCGTAGTCCCTATATGAGACTCGTTTGACCAAAATTATGTCGCATTCATTTGAAAGGTACAAGACTTGCAAGTTTAGTTTACAAAACCATTCGACAACAAGTCTAAGTTTACAAAAGTCATAAAGTATAAATGAAATAACTTGCGACATAATTAGTTTAAAAACACAGTTGCTATAAATAGCGTAAGTATGTAAACAAAAGTTTGAATCCAAAAGTACTATCCCTAGCGTATGCATGCATGGTTGACTCCAATCAAGTAATCAAAGAGTGCGGAAGCATGTATCAAGTAGCCAAGTATGAACCTGAGAAAACATGTAGAAAACTGTCAACGAAAAACGTTGGTGAGATCATAAATGTATTTGTAAAAGTATGTTTTTGAATCACAAGGTTTAGTATCAAGGCGTATACATCTCTAAAGATATGTTTGTAAACCATAAGATTTAGTATAAAGTGAATATCAAGCGTATACATCCCAAAAGATGTTGTCTGTATCACGAGCACCCAATTACCAAAACTTAACTGAATCTTACCTCTGCATAATAGTGTTAGAACCTACACTATATACCGAAAATACGTTTCATCCGTCAGATGAGGGTTCGTCAAACCCGCATGGCCACACAACATAATTTCTCGCTCACACCCTACAAGTGTAACTAATGGTAATTAAACTTGAGGATTTTCATTCTAACTCGTATGTATCTTTGCTCTTGTATTCGCATTTGTATTCAAAGTATGAAAGTATAAACCGTATAAATGTATATAAAGTATATGTTTCTCAGCCCACGATTTAAAAGTATAAAAGTATTTGCAAAGGTGGGACTATGATCTCACCTCGAGTGCACGAGTATAAAAGTACTTCACAAAGTAACGTATGCATGAAAGTTGCTTAGCCTTGACCTAAATAAGTAAGTTGTGTCAATTAACCGGTTACGATACAAGGTCGGGTGAAATGTGTTCAATTAGTCCTATGGCTCGTTACGACTCGATTAAATATAGCATGTGAATCAATTTGTCAAGTTTCATACAAGAATCACGTATAAAAGCATGTTAGAACGATTGCATAAAAGTTTGGTTAAGTTTGACTAAAAGTCAAACTCGGTCAAAGTCAACGAAAAAGTCAACATGTTCGGGTCGGGCCCCGGACTATTTTTCTATGCTAATTATTCATATACAAGTATATTAAAACAAGTTTCATGTGAATCGGAGGTCGATAGCTAGACAAACATTTCGCGTGAAATGCGCCAAACAAAGCAGAATCTGGCCAGGCCAATCCGCGCGCCGCGCGGGGATGGGGCGCGCCGCGCCACCATCTGGGCAGACACTTTTCTGTTTTTCAAAGTATGCAAGAACCAAAACATTTTCCAACCCAACTCTTGACCCGCAAACACTTATAATGCCTATCATATATCGTCGAAAAGGTATTTTGACGAGGAATACAACTAACCACATATCATCAATCAAAAACATCATTTACAATAGCCGAAATCTCATTAAGTGATCAATAAAAGTCCATTTTCAAAGTTTCAAGTTCATCAATCGCATTTTAAGTTTCGGGAATCCAATTCACACATATGATATGCCGTTTTGAAGGTAATGAAGCATACATTACTACTAAACACTAACAATTAACATTTCATGGCATTCAAGCATCAAAAGGTCTTGTCAAGAACTATCAAACCCTAGTCAAACATCACAAAATCCTTAATCGGGTTTTTGAAGTTTTCTTAATCAACCTACACATCAAAATGTAGCTAATGATACTAGTAACACAATTAAAACATGAACCTTAACAATTAAACAACTTTTAATCATCCAAAATCAAAGATTAAGCTAACCCACTTCAAAAGTTCAAACTAGTTACTCAAATCAACAAATCGAGCAAACAAAACATATATTCATGCTAGACACGAGCCATAGACACTAACTAACACAATTTCAAGTCAAAAACACGAATTTATAGAAATCTAGAGTTTTAGAAATGTTACCCAAAATCGGTGTAGTTAGTATCAAATCGTAGAGAATGATGAAAGGATCAAGAATATGTAGTCGGATTTGTTGTGAGCTTTCTAGTTCCAAATTAGATGATGAATTTGTGTTTGAAGGTTTGAGAGAGTAAAAATGGATGTAGGAAAGAAAGAGTTGGTGAATGAATGGGATAAGTGGTGGTGGTGGTGACTAGTTACAAAGTTTTGGCCAAGTGCCAAAATTAGTCCCTCAAGTTTGTAGTCGGGTGCGGGAATTAACCAAATGAATATTTTTAAAACGCAAGTTAACGAGAGATGTTGAAATCGAGTAACGGGATTATCAAGAACATTAGTTAACGAAGTGTACGAGTATAGGTGACGAAAGATGTTATAAAAAAAAGACGGTATTAAAATAAATTTAACGGAAAAACGCGGGATGTTACATAAGTGGAAGTATGTTTTTCAAAATGGTCATCAAGACGTCGTTCTTTCGACTGAAATGACTACCTCTTAAAAAAATGACTTGTAACCTGTATTTTCGACTATAAACTTATACTTTTTCTGTTTAGTATCATAAATTTCAGTTCATTATGAAACCGTAGCAACTTGAATCACTCAAAACGGATTTAAAACGAAGAAGTTATGGGTAAAACAAAATTTGATATTTTTGCTTGTTGTAGCTACGTGAAATTTGTAACAAATCTATTCTAACCATAACTTAACTAACTTATATTGTATTATACATGTACTCTAACATATTATGTAACCTTGATAGACCATATACACGTATACAATGTTTTGACATATCATATCGACGTCATCTATATATATTATTTGGAACAACCATAGACACTCTATATGTTGTAATGCTAGAGTTCGTTATACAGGGTTGAGGTTGATTCCAAAATATATATACTTTGATTTGTGATCTAGCCTGAGACTTGTATACACTGGGTCGTGGATTGATTCGAGATAATATATATTGATTTATTTCTGTATTATTAACTGTGGACAATTAGTTGTAGATTACTAACGATGGACTGCTAACTTAACAAACTTAAATCATTAAAACATAATAAAATATGTTGTGAATATATTTCGATCATACTTTGATATATATATATATATATATATATATATATATATATATATATATATATATATATATATATATATATATATATATATATATATATATATATATATATATATATATATATATATATATATATATATTGTTATAGGTTCGGGAATCGACCAGTGGCAAAGTCTTATTACCGACAAAGTAAAAATCTTTGAAAGTGAGTTATAGTTCCACTTTTAAAAACTATTTTTTTGGGATGAGAATACATGCAGTTTTATAAATGTTTTACAAAATAGACACAAGTACATGAAACTACATTCTATGGTTGAATGATCGAAGCCGAATATGCCCCTTTTAGCTTGGTAGCCTAAGAATTAGGGAACTGACCCCTAATTGACGCGAATCTTAAAGATAGATCTATTGGGCCCAACAAGCCCCATCCAAAGTACCGGATGCTTTAGTACTTAGAAAATTATCATTTCTGAAGGGAGTCCTAGAATGATGGAGATATTCTATATGCATCTTGTTAATGTCGGTTACCAGGTGTTCACCATATGAATGATTTTTATCTTTATGTATGGTATGTATATTTATGAAAAATGGAAATATGAAATCTTGTGGTCTATTATTATGATTTGATCAATATATAGGTTAAACCTATAACTCACCAACATTTTTTGTTGACGTTTTAAGCATGTTTATTCTCAGGTGATTGTTAAGAGCTTCTGCTATTGCATACTAAATTAAGGACAAGATTTGGAGTCCATGCTTGTATAATATTGTTTAAAACTGCATTCGAAGACTTAAGTTAATGTGTAATATTATTGTAAACCATTATGTAATGGTCGTGTGAAATGCTATATTTTAGACTATCATTATTTGATGATCGTCGTAATGTTTTAAAGCTTTATCGATAAAATAAAGGTTATGGTTTGTTTTAAAAATCGAATGCAGTCTTTGAAAAACGTCTCATATAGAGGTCAAAACCTCGCAACGAAATGAATTAATATGAAACGTTTATAATCGATATGAACGGGACATTTCAGTTGGTATCTGAGCGTTGGTCTTAGAGAACCAGAAATTGCATTAGTGTGTCTTATCGAGTTTGTTAGGATGCATTAGTGAGTCTGGACTTCGACCGTGTTTTCTTTAAAAACGACTGCTTAACATTTTTTTGTTGGAAACTATATATTGTTAACATGTAAATATTATGTGATATATTAATCTCTTAACATGTTTGATATTGTGTGATAGATGTCTACCTCTAGTACAAATCCCATCGACTCACCTAATAATAATGAAGAGTCGAATATACTTTGGAAAGATTCACAAATTTCTTAAGAGGAACCGGAAGAAGAGGTTCCGGAGGAGAAAATATTAGGAACCACAGAAAAACAGATAAATAAAAGAAAATCCTCAACCAATGGACCAAAGTTAATAATGGTCAATGGTGTTTCCGCCAAGGAAGCAAAATATTGGGAAAATTACCAATTTTCTGATGAATCGGATCTCGATGAGGATTCTGATAAGGTTATAGAAATTACCTCGACCCAATTTGAAAAAGCAAAAGAAAACAATAAGGGAAAAGACATCAAAATAGAAAAACCCGAGCCCAAAACCGATGAACTTTATGTTAACATGAAATACCCTGATGGGGTTTACCGTAAACACCCGTATTTCTTAAACTTTCACTATAACCCGGGAACATCTAAGCCACCAGGTTTTTCCAAACCATTTGTGAAAACGATGGCTCGTATTAAAGGAGCACCATATATCCCTAGGAAATTAGCGAAACGAACCAAGTCCGAAGAGGAAGAAACGAGTGAGTCGGAATAAAGAGTTGTCATCATGTTGTGTAATATATGTATTGTAGTGTGCTAGTATTTGTATGTTATATAAAAAAATTGCTTGTATTGCTTGTTAATTATCTCTTACAAATCTAATTTTCGTCTATTTTACAGTATAAAAACACAAAATGGATGTTAAGGATAGACGACCAAATATTTTAGAAGACCTACCAGGGGATATGATTGATGAAATCTTGTCTAAAGTCGGTCAGAATTCATCGACAAAATTATTCATGGCGAAATTTGTTTGTAGAACATTTGAAAGACGTTCCAGGCATGCCTTAGTTTATAAAAGGCTTTCCTTTGAAATATGAGGTATATCACATTGGGGAGACTTTAAGTTACGTCATGTTTACTTTAAAGCATTAAATGCAGGGAACCCAAATGCAATTTTACACTACGGGTTGAGAGCTTATTTTGACTCCACATATCCTAACATAGGACTTCGTGCTTTAGAAAGAGCTTCAAACATGCAACATAAAGAAGCATGTTATGTTTACGGGTTAGTCATGTTCGCCTCTCACCAAATTGAGAAAAAGAACATTGGGTTGCAACTTTTAAATAAAACCTTCCCACAAGTGACGGATTCGGTAGTTGGGGTGAGAAACAAGGTTTTTAGATTGTTACTCTAATGACACGTCCTAATCCATCCAGACGAATACATTACATTTGGTTACATCACGAGGTACTTGACCTCTATATGATACATTTTACAAACATTGCATTCGTTTTTAAAAGATAAACTTTCATTACTTCGAAAGTTGACGGCATGCATATCATTTCCTAATATATCCAACTAAAATTGACTTAACAATAATCTTGATGAACTCAACGACTCGAATGCAAAGCCTTTTGAAATATGTCATGAATGACTCCAAGTAATATCTTTAAAATGAGCAATTGCACAGCGGAAGATTTCTTTCATACCTGAGAATAAACATGCTTTAAAGTGTCAACCAAAAGGTTGGTGAGTTCATTAGTTTAACATAAATAATCATTTCCATCATTTTAATAGACCACAAGATTTTTATTTCTCATAAATATACGTCCCATGCATAGAGACAAAAATAGTCATTCATATGTTGAACACCTGGTAACCGACATTAACAAGATGCATATAAGAATATCCCCTATCATTCCGGGAAATCCTTCGGACATGATAAAACAACATCGAAGTACTAAAGCATCCGGTACTTTGGATGGGGTTCGTTAGGCCCAATAGATCTATCTTTAGGATTCGTGTCAATTAGTAGATCGGTTTACTAATTCTTAGGTTACGAAGCAAAAAGGGGCATATTCGGCTTCGATCATTCAACCATATAATGTAGTTTCGATTACTTGTGTCTATTTCGTAAAACATTTACAAAAATTGCGCATGTATTCTCAGCCCAAAAATATAAAGGGTAAAAAGGCAAATGAAACTCACCTAATGTATTTTGTAGTAAAAATACATATGACTATATTGAACAATGCAGGGTTGGCCTCGAATTCACGAACCTATATCATTTGTATATTAATTAATACACATAATGGAAATTTCATAATTTTGTTTATTAATTATATAATATATATATGTGTTTGTAGTGATATAAGTTTTATACTAAATTCCTTTTAAAAACATATCTTATTTATATATATCATACCTTATGTTATATCTGTTTATTTGGTCTATATATTTAAAATAATTATTACCTATACATTTAGTTATATTACCATATTTATATCTATCTATATGTTTATTATTAAAGGTAAAAAAATAAATAATTTGTTATATATAAGTATAAAAAAATGTTAATATGTTTGATATATGGTTTTATAGTTAGAATATATGTAATAAGTATATTCTGTGTACATTATTTATCGATAAAGTAAATAATAGTTTTGATAATATTAATGATAATACATGTGATATTAATAATGATATTACAATTTCAATAGGTGATTAATACTAAATAAGATAATACTAATATTAATATTAATGAAATTAATAATAAATTTTTATTATCTTCATAACATTACTAATAATAATAATTGTTATTATAATATTAGTAATAAATGGAAATTTTTATCCTAGATCTTATATTTGTAATAATAATAATTATTATACTACTACTAATAATATTGATATTGATAATACTAATAATAAATGATATTCATAATACATAATAATGATAATAATACTAATACTAATACTAATACTTAATAATAATATCAACAATAACAATAACAATCTATAATAATAATAATAATAATAATAATAATAATAATAATAATAATAATAATAATAATAATAATAATAATAATAATAATAATAATTATTATTATTATAAAAATTAGAATAATCTAATAATAATAATAATAATAATAATTATAATTATAATTATAATAATTATACATAATATAAATACGCGGTTATTGTTAGTTCTTCCCCAAATCAGATCCCAAATCAGATCGAGATCAACCGAGTCATTCACAGAGAAGAGGGAAAAAAAAATACATCATCATTTAATCGATCAATAACCATCTTCATCATCAACAGATCAATCCAACAACATCCATCAATGAATAGCAGGTTATTGATTTGTCATTATTCTCGTTCATCATCGTCATTAGTCTTCGTCATCATCGTTGGACATCAACTTTCATCCATCGATCAATTAATCGGTTTCTTAAATGGTGAATTAGGTAATTGATTTATTATATCTCCCTAATTTACTTTAATCTTTCTACAATTTCTGTACTTTTTAAAAGGATCAATCCTAAACTGTAATAGATTGTGTCCTCGACGGTTTCAATTTAGTGTAACACAACAATGATCTTAATTCTTTCTCATTCGATCCGGTTCAAAGACAAATAACATTAGTGAATTACAAATTGAAGGTGATTATGATTATTTAGTTCTTGTCAGTTATTGTTAATGATGATATATATAAATGACAGTGATTAGAGGTGGTTGATGTTTTAATCCAATCAAAAACTGAAAAAGTACCACAATAGTTGAAAAGTGTTCGGTTATGTTGCAGGTTTAATAGGAACATGATTGATAGTTGCAGTAACAGGTAACAAGCAGCCAAATTAGTTGGGTTTTGGTATTGTTTGAGTAAGGAGTAAAACAGTACGTTGATTTGTACATGTGTTTAGGGTATGGAGAGGTACAGTTGTTGATATATTGATGATTATGTATTTACTGTTGATGGTGTTTATAAAGAGCAACAAAGTTGTAGATAGAAGTTGATTTGCAACAGAATAATATGTCCAATTGGTGGTGCTTGGCCAGACAGCAGTTCATGACAATAAGGGGTGTTTGTTTTCGTTTATTTAAACAAGGAAAGCAGGAGCAGCTGTTAGTGTTTAGTGAGAATGGTATGTGGGTTTGTTTGAGGTATTCTTGGGTCTCAGTTACTAGCTGAATAGAAACAGGAAGTGCAGCTGTAGCAGGGAACTATATGAATGATAGTGGTTCGTGATGTTTGTGATGATTTCTTGATGGCTCAGGTGGTTTGATGGTTTTTCTGGATCAAATTGTTACAACATGGGGTAGCAACAAGTAACAAAACAAGTGGGTTTGATCACATAGGGTGTTGGTTAATTGTCGATGGTAATAGTTCAAATGATGGTAGTGGTTTTGGAATTCGATTAGATCATAATACAATCATGAACTATGATGATGGTGGTGACATGTGATGGCCGATGGTGGTTTAAGCGGATGGTGGTTTTGAATGTAACAAAGACAAAAATATTAAAGAGAGCGAGATAGATGGTGGTTACGGTTGTTGATGGGAATAAGAAGAAGAAAGGTGATATGTATGTTGTTAGTATATGTATATGTCAAGTTATTAACATGATAGTTGTGAAAGAGACTTACAACAGAAAGCAAAGTAATCTGACAAATCCTTCAATCAATAATCAATTAATAATAGTGTAAGGTTTGTTTTGTTCATGATAATGGAATGGATCTACCAATCTAGCAGACAATATAAAAAAAAATGGATAGTTAGTTGAAACTGATTTTATAGTTTTCTGTATTTAATTTATATTCAATAAATATTAATAATAAATGCATTAATATTAATAATAATATTAATATTAATAATACTAATAATAATTATATTAACAATAATTATAATAATAATGATATTAACTATAAAAATGATAATAATAATAATAATAAAATATATTTCTCCTAATAATATTTATATCTACAATCTTTATTTTTATCATCATCACTTTTATTAGAATTCTTAATAATTATATTTATAACAATTATAATAATAATAGTATTATTAATACTAATATTGATAATAGTATAATAATGATGAAAGTAGTAATAATATTACTATAACAACTATATTTTAAATTGTAACCACATTTAATATATTAATATTACAATTTATTAATCATGTAATATTTAATAATTATATCATTCAGTATATGATAACATTCATTGAACATTTGATACATATACATTACAATATAATAATAAGTATGAATGGAAGTCATATTTATATATATACACACATATCTATTTCCAATTAATTGTTCGTGAATCGTCGGGCATAGTCAAAGGTCGAATGCATCAATGTAAATAGTTCCAAAATTTTTAAGACTCACTATTACAGACTTTGTTTATCGTCTCGAGTTCATATTAAGATTAAGTTTAAATTTGATCAGAAATTTCCGGGTCGTCACAGTACCTACCCGTTAAAGAAATTTCATCCCGAAATTTGAGTAAGGTAGTCATGGTTAACAATAAAATGTTTTCATGACGAATATGAGTTGATAAATAGAGTTTTATCATCAGTGAGTAATATGGATAAAATAATTCGTTTACTCGAAGCGTATGGTTGAAGCTATTATAACAGAGTGAAATGAGGAATAGGAATTCGTCTTAACTTTTGACGTAGTCACATTTGAATTTAGAAAGATAAGCTGCGTCTTAACTTTTGACGTTGTCTTGGTTGAATTCCGGAATTCAAGGGATTCAAAGAAAGTCTTCGAAATCTAAAAGATTTGATTCTTCGGCAAATAAGAAAATTAAGATCTCTATAATTAAATACAGTGATCTGCCTCGATTACTCTGTCTGATATTTTCCTTATAAATTAGACTCTTCCATTCCATTATTCTCACCATTCCTATGCTTTCCTTCTTAGTTCATACATTCAAAGATTGTGAAAATGCTTAATCCAGTTCTAATCCTTGATATTTTCCTAATTATCATTTCTGTCATCCTTATTTTCAATCTTCCACCAGAAAAACTCTGTTTACTTTTACTATTACCTTGGGGTGATACTATTCTTACTTCTATCGTGTCTTTATATTGCTATTCGTATTAATATCCACGGTTTGTAACTTCTGTGTTGTTATTGGGCTTTATATTTTCTCTTATATTTTGGAGCTCTTTGCCTTTTTATTATCCTCCTGACCTCTAGTAAAGCGAGTAACGGTCCAGAATTTGTAAGTTTGGAGATTCGGATAAACATCATGTTCTAAATAAGAAAGAATGTATTAGCACGATTTGATTTGTCAAATTACCAGAATCACTGAGAATAGAACTATCAAGAATATACTTTCTTGATATGTTTCAGAAGTTAAGCAGAATGAAAGAGTTATGTAACATGGCACGTGATGACGTTATGATCTGTGAATCACCACGTTCCATTAGAAACTCAGCATGACTTACTGTAATATAATCACGTTGATCAAGTGTCATTATATTATACTAACTCATGCATGAATTTCCAACACCACTTCAAAATCATTCATAATTCAAACTCGAATTTTAAAGAAATTTAGAAACTAAAATGGTTTCCTTTATGATGTAATACGGATAGCACGAAGAGATAACTAATTTCGGACAAGAATATTTATGAAAATATCCTCTGAAATATCGAAGATATTTATGATGATATTTTAGAATTTGTAAGTTCAATGGTTGATGATGATAGATTTTTTGTAAGATTTTAACATGAGTACGGAGAAAGATATTCGTTGAAGGTTTCATCGGATCTAGAATTACCTGGATTCTTTGAATATATGGTATGGTCCTTGTATTTGGCCTTGGTCTCCATCATGGTTTGCTCAATCTGTTTTTCAGTACCAAATTTTCTATCGAGCGTTCCTAACACTCTATTCTTTATCATCAAACTTCTGACGGTTAAAGTCGTTTACGGTTGTCTACAGTTTCTGCTGCTTCATTCAGCTTTTTCAACATTCAGAGTATTGATTTGTAGACTGGTTGCTTTTCAGGACTTCAGAATGGAAGGTCATAATTCTAAGAGATAAAGGTTATATGTATACATATAACTGTTGATGTGGAAATGCTACGAGATTCAAAATACTGATTTCTGATTCCCGATAATTGATGTGGAGATTCTCGTTATAAGATGTGGATGAGTATATGAATAGGTTTTAACGAAAAAATATAATGGTTCTTCGGAGAGACTTAAGTCAATGAGTAATGAAGTTGCTGGTAAGTTTACTGCTAATATGGTGGAATATAAACGGTTCTCCGGTAACAATAAAAGAGCAAGCACATATATCAAGGTTATAATAAGGTTAATTCTAAATGAACAATCGAAGTTGATTTGCTGGAGCTATGACAAAATTGGCTAATTTGAAAAGGGATTGTAAAATTATTTTTGGTAATAACAACGCCAAAGGAGTTAGCACAGATACGTGTTAAACGTTTACTCAGGTTCCGAGTGTTTTCATGTGCATGACTATATGCATAAATATTTCATTTCGTAGATGAAGTGCAGTTGGTTCATTCTCTCGATTGTGGTATTTTCAAGAATTATGAAAGGTTTGAACGCAGATTGTAATCGTCAAGATACAAATGAGGTTTTAAGATGAGATCAAGTGGCAAACTTGAAGAATTGTTTAGTTTCATATGATATAATCAATATTTTAATTTATTTTAATTGTCCAATGTTGGCAGTCCACATTTGATAGTCCACAGTTAACAGTCCAATAATTCATATATAGTTTAATATATAATATTTGAATTAATTAATACGTATCATGACCCGTGTACATGTCTCAGACTCGATCACAACTCAAACTATATATATTATTGTAGAATCAACCTCAACCCTGTATAGCTAACTCCAGCATTACTGTATATAGAGTGTCTATGGTTATTCCAAATAATATATATAGAGGAGTCGATATGATATGTCAAAACCTTGTATACGTGTCCCGATATTTAAAGTGCGTAAAATAAATAAAAGAAATTAAATGACGATAAATAAAATTGCGAGAATTAAAATTGCGATAAATAAAATGCGATAAATAAATTGTGATAACTAAATTGCGATAAATAAATTGCGATAAATAAAAGGTAATACGGAATTAACGGTTAGCTAGGATCAGTTAGCTAGGAACAGTTAGCGTGGATTCTTAACAAAATTTCTCATGGTTAATTTGTCTGTTTCTAACAAATTTTATTTTGTCATATGTTTTCTTCATTATGCCACTTGTTGGATTCTGATAGGTCAAAATCCAAATATGAAATTGAATGAAAATGGTTATTCTGCGGTGAATGGATACGTATATCTGTGGCTGTAAGTAGAAGAGTAAGTGACTGTTGAATCAGATTCGAAGAATGTACAGTGTAACTTATTAATGTGAAATCTAAATATTCCTTGGGTATTACCTACCCGTTAAAATATTTTCACCATTAACAGTTTGTACGAAAGAATTTTTAATTACAATCTTTGTGAAAATATCCTTACATATATATTTTCTTCAGATGTAATCATGGATTTAATGAGTTAATATAGTATTAAGCTCATTTGGTTTACTGTCAAAACTAGAATACATAATCTCTATAACATTAGAGATTACATAATCGCCATGAAGAACGAAGATAATTGATGTAGAACGATACGTAGAACGATGATTATACTCGGGTTACAGAATGAGATGTTGAGGCATGGATTGTTGATGGTACTGGTGTTGTTTATTGATGGTACTGTTGGTGCCGATGATGTTGATGAAGCTGGTAAAATTTGCACCATATTCTCCAAATTGATTATTCGAGCGCGAAGTTCGTTGACTTCTTATATTATTCCGGGATGTTTATCGGTCGGAACGAGCGAATGAATAAGGTTTAGAATTTTAGATAGAATATAATCTTGACGAGATACTCTGGAAATGAGTGTGAAAATGGTGTTTCGGAATAGGTTCGCGAGTAAGTGCTTCAGGTTCATCGCCAAGAGGTGAATTCGGTTAATGGAAAGGATTGCCTTCTTCGCGTCTCCATTGATTAAGTCGACTACGAACCTATCAGATGAATTAGGGATGGATGATTGGTTGGTTCATTCTGGTGACACTGCTTTCGGAGCTTTAGGTGAAATTCCATATCGGAATAGCTGTCGGAATAACTATCGGAATAGCTATCGAAATCTGAGGGACTCGAACTGGTTGAGGGACTCATCCCGTACGATCAGATAAAGGATTTTCGATAAGAAATAGATTATAGGATGTAAATTAGTACCCTGCAATACATAATTTACATATGCATAAATAATACTAAAATCCGATAAGTTACGGAGGAATTTAAGAAAGCTGTCAGGCAAAGGTAACAATAACAGGTACGCTAAGATATGAATTAGCAGATATGCTAAGATAAAAATTTTGTCTATACACTAATCATGCAATTAATGCAATAAGATGTGTCTAGACTAAGGACGATAAGCAAGTGATTCTCTAAGAATGATAAGCAGGTAATTTTCGACACGAAATGATAAGTAAAACTTTTGACATGCAGACATGGTCGAAGTCCAGACTCACTAATGCATCTAAACAACTATCAGTTAGACATACTAATGCAAGACCTGGTTCGCTAAGACCACCACTCTGATACCAACTCTAATAACCCGTCCTAATCCATTCGGACGAATACATTACGTTTGGTTACATCGCGAGGTACTTGACCTCTATATGATACATTTTACAAACATTGCATTCGTTTTTAAAAGATAAACTTTCATTACTTCGAAAGTTGATGGCATGCATACCATTTCCTAATATATCCAACTAAAATTGACTTAACAATAATCTTGATGAACTCAACGACTCGAATGCAACGTCTTTTGAAATATGTCATGAATGACTCCAAGTAATATCTTTAAAATGAGCAATTGCACAGCGGAAGATTTCTTTCGTACCTGAGAATAAACATGCTTTAAAGTGTCAACCAAAAGGTTGGTGAGTTCATTATTTTAACATAAATAATCATTTCCATCAATTTAATAGACCACAAGATTTTCATTTCTCATAAATATACGTCCCATGCATAGAGACAAAAATAATCATTCATATGGTAAACACCTGGTAATCAACATTAACAAGATGCATATAAGAATAACCCCTATCATTCCGGGAAATCCTTCAGACATGATAAAACAACATCGAAGTACTAAAGCATCCGGTACTTTGGATGGGGTTCGTTAGGCTCAATATATCTATCTTTAGGATTCGCGTCAATTAGTAGATCGGTTTACTAATTCTTAGGTTACCAAGCAAAAAGGGGCATATTCGGCTTCGATCATTCAACCATATAATGTAGTTTCGATTACTTGTGTCTATTTCGTAAAACATTTACAAAAATTGCGCATGTATTCTCAGCCCAAAAATATAAAGGGTAAAAAGGCAAATGAAACTCACCTAATGTATTTTGTAGTAAAAATACATATGACTATATTGAACAATGCAGGGTTGGCCTCGAATTCACGAACCTATATCATTTGTATATTAATTAATACACATAATGGAAATTTCATAATTTTGTTTATTAATTATATAATATATATATGTGTTTGTAGTGATATAAGTTTTATACTAAATTCCTTTTAAAAACATATCTTATTTATATATATCATACCTTATGTTATATCTGTTTATTTGGTCTATATATTTAAAATAATTATTACCTATACATTTAGTTATATTACCATATTTATATCTATCTATATGTTTATTATTAAAGGTAAAAAAATAAATAATTTGTTATATATAAGTATAAAAAAATGTTAATATGTTTGATATATGGTTTTATAGTTAGAATATATGTAATAAGTATATTCTGTGTACATTATTTATCGATAAAGTAAATAATAGTTTTGATAATATTAATGATAATACATGTGATATTAATAATGATATTACAATTTCAATAGGTGATTAATACTAAATAAGATAATACTAATATTAATATTAATGAACTTAATAATAAATTTTTATTATCTTCATAACATTACTAATAATAATAATTGTTATTATAATATTAGTAATAAATGGAAATTTTTATCCTAGATCTTATATTTGAAATAATAATAATTATTATACTAATACTAATAATATTAATATTGATAATACTAATAATAAATGATATTTATAATACATAATAATGATAATAACACTAATACTAATACTAATACTTAATAATAATATCAATCAATAATAGCAATAATAAAAATAACAATAACAATCTATAATAATAATAATTATAATAATAATAATAATAATAATAATAATAATAATAATAATAATAATAATAATAATAATAATAATAATAATTATTATAAAAATTAGAATCATCTAATAATAATAATAATAATAATAATAATTATACATAATATTAATACGCGGTTATTGTTAGTTCTTCCCCAAATCAGATCCCAAATCAGATCGAGATCAATCGAGTCATTCGCAGAGAAGAGGAAAAAAAATTCATCATCATTTCACCGATCAATAATCATCTTCATCATCAACAGATCAATCCAACAACATCTATCGATGAATAGCAGGTTATTGATATATCATTATTCTCGTTCATCATCGTCATTAGTCTTCGTCATTATCGTTGGACATCATCTTTCATCCATTGATCAATTAATCGGTTTCTTAAATGGTGAATTAGGTAATTGGTTTATTATATCTCCCTAATTTACTTTAATCTTTCTACAATTTCTGTACTTTTTAAAAGGATCAATCCTAAACTGTAATAGATTGTGTCCTCGACGGTTTCGATTTAGTGTAACACAACAATGATCTTAATTCTTTCTCATTCGATCCGGTTCAAAGACAAATAACATTAGTTAATTACAAATTGAAGGTGATTATGATTATTTAGTTCTTGTCAGTTATTGTTAATGATGATATATATAAATGACAGTGATTAGAGGTGGTTGATGTTTTAATCCAATAAAAAACTGAAAACGTACCACAATAGTTGAAAAGTTTTTGGTTATGTTTTAGGTTTAACAGGAACATGATTGATAGTGGTAGTAATAGGTAACAAGCAGCCAAATTAGTTGGGTTTTGGTATTGTTTGAGTAAAGAGAATAACAGTACGTTGATTTGTTCATGTGTTTAGGGTATGGAGAGGTACAGTTGTCGATATATTGATGATTATGTATTTACTGTTGATGGTGTTTGAATAAAGAGCAACAAAGTTGTAGATGAAAGTTGATTTGCAACAGAATAATATGTCCAATTGGTGGTGCTTGGCCAGACAGCAGTTCATGACAATAAGGGGTGTTTGTTTTCGTTTATTTAAACAAGGAAAGCAGGAGCAGCTGTTAGTGTTTAGTGAGAATGGTATGTGGGTTCGTTTGAGGTGTTCTTGGGTCTCAGTTACTAGCTGAATAGAAACAAGAAGTGCAGCTATAGCAGGGAACTATATGAATGATTGTGGTTCGTGATGTTTGTGATGGTTTCTTGATGGCTCAGGTGGTTTGATGGTTTTTCTGGATCAAATTGTTACAACATGGGGTAGCAACAAGTAACAAAACAAGTGGGTTTGATCACATAAGGTGTTGGTTAATTGTCGATGGTAATAGTTCAAATGATGGTAGTGGTTTTAGAATTCGATTAGATCATAATACAATCATGAACTATGATGATGGTGGTGACATGTGATGGCCTATGGTGGTTTAAGTGGATGGTGGTTTTGAATGTAACAAAGACAGAAATATTAAAGAGAGGGAGATAGATGGTGGTTACGGTTGTTGATGGGAATAAGAAGAAGAAAAGTGATATGTATGTTGTTAGTATATGTATATGTCAAGTTATTAACATGATAGTTGTGAAAGAGACTTACAACAGAAAGCAAAGTAATCTGACAAATCCTTCAATCAATAATCAATTAATAATAGTGTAAGGTTTGTTTTGTTCATGATAATGGAATGGATCTACCAATCTAGCAGACAATATAAAAAAAATGGATAGTTAGTTGAAACTGATTTTGTAGTTTTCTGTATTTAATTTATATTCAATAAATATTAATAATAAATGCATTAATATTAATAATAATATTAATATTAATAATACTAATAATAATTATATTAACAATAATTATAATAATAATGATATTAACTATAAAAATGATAATAATAATAAATAGTATTTCTCCTAATAATATTTATATCTACAATCTTTATTTTTATCATCATCACTTTTATTAGAATTCTTAATAATTATATTTATAATAATTATAATAATAATAGTATTATTAATACTAATATTGATAATAGTATAATAATGATGAAAGTAGTAATAATATTACTATAACAACTATATTTTAAATTGTAACAACATATAATATATTAATATTACAATTTATTAATCATGTAATATTTAATAATTATATCATTCATTATATGATAACATTCATTGAACATTTGATACATACACATTACAATATAATAATAAGTATGAATGGAAGTCATATTTATATATATACACACATATCTATTTCCAATTAATTGTTCGTGAATCGTCGGGCATAGTTAAAGGTCGAATGCATCAATGTAAATAGTTCCAAAATTTTTAAGACTCACTATTACAGACTTTGCTTATCGTCTCGAGTTCGTATTAAGATTAAGTTTAAATTTGATCGGAAATTTTCGGGTCGTCACAGTTACGGGGCTGTTGGGCATTACGAAACACTCGTACTTTTGACGACATTACAACATGCTGCCTAGCCAACGGTCATAACATTTATTTTCCACAAAACCGAGGATGGGAAGTAGCCTTAGTAAAACCAGAATGCATGACTTGTTTCTGGACTTATGGATTACGTGTCTTTATTGCCTTTGCTGAACGACTTGCTTACTAGCTAGAATTATCATCACAACCACCTTGTATCGAAGATATTGTGTGCTATATTTCATGCTATATGTAAAATAGCGGTATTGTAAGTTTGTAAAATATTGTATAAAATTTTGAACGTGAAATATTATTATAATCAGTTTTTCATATAGAATTGTAGTAGTTGAATTGTATGTTAGCTACTAAGTATGAACTTAACGGGTAGGTACTACCCAAATTAAAACTTATAAAACGCTTATATGAAGAAAAATATTTAATAAATGAGTTCATATTATGCTACGGAATACTATTGACTACTCTTAATATTTTTTATGATTAACTTAATTCTTTTGGCTATTTTTGAAGGAAATGGCACCGACTACTCGTCAGAACTTGAACATGAGTGAGGAAGACTTCCGTGTTTTTCTTGCTGCCAACATAGCCGCAGTACAGGCTGTAATGCAAAACAACAATAATAATTCTGAATCTAGCAATGCAACTAACACCACGAGAACTCGTGTAGGATGCTCTTACAAAGAATTCACTGCCTGTAAACCTTTGGAATTCGATAGAATCGAGGGTCCAATCGGATTGAAAAGGTGGACCGAGAAGTTCGAATCGGTGTTTACCATAAGTAAATGTACCGAAGAAGATAGGGTGAAGTACGCCACGCATACCTTTACAGGTACTGTGTTAACATGGTGGAATACCTATCTAGAGTAAGTGGGACAAGATGCTGCTTACGCGTTACCGTGGTTAGCATTCAAACACTTGATGAACGAGCAGTATCGTCCTAGAAACGAGGTCAATAAGCTCAAGGTAGAGCTTAGAGGATTACGAACGCAAGGTTTCGATATCACTATGTACGAACGACGATTCACAGAGTTGTGCCTATTGTGTCTAAGAGCGTTCGAAAATGAAGAAGAAAAGATCGATGCATTTGTAAAAGGGTTACCAGAAAGGATTCAAGAAGATGTGAGTTCACACGAGCCCGCCTCCATACAAAAGGCAAGTCGAATGGCTCACAAAATCATAAATCAGATTGAGGGAAGAATTAAAGAACAGACGGCCGAAGAGGTCAACACGAAATAAGTAAAGAGAAAGTGGGAAGAAAACAGTGTCAAGAGTCACCAATATAACAACAATCCCAACATCAATCACAACAACTATCCCAACAACCGCAACATCAATCGCAATTCCAACAACAACTATAACAAATGTCCCAACAACAACTACTACAACAATCGTCCCAACAACAATAATAACCGCAACAACAACAATTCCTATAACAACAAGAATCAGAAACAGCCATGCCAAAGGTGTGAAGAGTACCACCAGAATGAGTTCTGCACGACATTTTGCACCAAGTGTAAAAGAAGTGGTCATAGTGCGAAAAAATGTGAGATCTACGGACCGATGAATAACAGATATAAAAGAACAAATAATGTTGGGACAAATAATGTCGGAGCAAATAATGCCGACGTAGTTTGTTATAAATGTGGAAAATCGAGCCACATTATTAGAAATTGCCCGAATCAAGGGAATACTAATGGGCAAGGCCGTGGAAGAGTTTTCAATATTAATGCGGCAGAAGCGCAAGAAGACCCGGAGCTTGTTACGGGTACGTTTCTTATTGACAATAAATCTGTTTATGTTTTATTTGATTCTCTAACGACCCGTCCTAATCCATCCAGACGAAGTCTATATCGATTACAAACGATTCACAATAGTTGGTTACATCGCGAGGTACTTGACCTCTATGATACATTTTACAAACATTGCATTCGTATTTTTTAAGACAAACTTTCATTACATCGAAAGTTGATGGCATGTATACCATTTCATAATATATCCAACTATAATTGACTTAATAATAATCTTGATGAACTCAACGACTCGAATGCGACGTCTTTTGAAATATGTCATGAATGACTCCAAGTAATATCTCTAAAATGAGCAAATGCACAGCGGAAGATTTCTTTCAATACCTGAGAATAAACATGCTTTAAAGTGTCAACCAAAAGGTTGGTGAGTTTATTAGTTTAACATAAATAATCATTTCCATCATTTTAATAGACCACAAGATTTTCATTTCTCATAAATATACGTCCCATGCATAGAGACAAAAATAATCATTCATATGGATTGAACACCTGGTAACCGACATTAACAAGATGCATATAAGAATATCCCCTATCATTCCGGGAAATCCTTCAGACATGATAAAACGAATTCGAAGTACTAAAGCATCCGGTACTTTGGATGGGGGTCGTTAGGCCCAATAGATCTATCTTTAGGATTCGCGTCAATTAGTAGATCGGTCTACTAATTCTTAGGTTACCAAGTAAAAGGGGCATATTTGGCTTCGATCATTCAACCATATAATGTAGTTTCGATTACTTGTGTCTATTTCGTAAAACGGTTATAAAAGCGCATGTATTCTCAGTCCCAAAAATATATATTGCAAAAGCATTTAAAAAGGGAGTAATGAAACTCACATATTGTATTTTGTAGTAAAAATACATATAATGACATTGAACAATGCAGGGTTGGCCTCGAATTCCAGAACCTATATCAATTGTATATTTTTTAATACATGTAATCGTAATCGAATAAGTTTATGTATTATTAGTAATTGTTATTTTAGTAACTTGTAAGTTTTATTAATAACTAAATTAGCTATATTTATTTGATATACTTTAGATAAATAATTAATATTTATTATGAAAATAATAATGTTGTTATGTGATATGTATTAAATATATTCTTATATAGCTATTTATTTGGTAAAATAATATTTATAATAATAAATAAAAATTTATATCTTTTTATGATAATAATAATAATACTAAAAACAAGTAGCTTTAGTAATGATATTGATATTAATAGTTTTGATAATAATACTAAAAAATAAGAGTAATGTTAGTAATAATAATCTTAATGTAAATATTAGTGATGATAATAACTACAATAATAATAATACTTATAATACTTATATGAATGATACTAATGTAACTATATTAATGATAATAATAAAAATCATGATATCAATAATAATAATTATAGTAATAACAATAAGAAAAATAAGAATAATCTAAATGATAATCAAAATAATAATACTAATAAGAATAAGAATACCTCCAAAGTTATAGGCCTTAAAAAAAATTTGCTACCCGCCGAGCTCGAACCTGAGGCCTCTCGCTAAACCACTAACACCCATTACCATCCAGCCCTTCCTGTTTATCTGTTATAATACCCAATTCAATTTCATTTAACCTGTATATTCTGTTATCCTTTTTCCCTTTCATCTTTTCGGCCCACCTACAAATATTCAAGCCTAGCATATATAAGCTTAAAACATAACAGTCCAAGTTAAAAGCCCATCATAGTCCAGCAGGTTATTTAATAAAAACAATATTCTTTCCAGCCGCCTAGGATCGAACCTAGGACCTCTCGATAACACACACATATCCCAGACCAATGCTCTAATTGATTCTTTCCTGATTTATTTCCCAAAATATTTAATAAAACCCGTTTCCTTCTGTTTCCCTTTTTCTTATTCTTTATCATCATTATCATTCAAATTCGCCATCTTCATCATTTTTTCATTACGGATCATTACCATAATCTCTTATCATTATCATCTCTTCTCACTACCACATCATCATCATCATCTTACGTCCATCATTAAGCATTATCATTAATTTTTTTTTTTCAATTGAACGGTTTTAAAAAAAAAAATAATGTAAGGTGAACTGGAAAACACAGTTTATTGTATACCCCATGATGCTACAAGTCTCAATTAATAAAGGTTTTAATGGACCCATCATTTGATCATTTAATCTCCAACTCCATCGTTATCAAATATTCAACTTGTATCTTCGATCATTATCAATAATTTTCTAAACCCCACCATGCTTTAAAAAAATTCCATTATACCTCATATTACTCGATCAAACCCCACAGAACCAAAATCGCATTACTTGATTATTAACAAGTAGGTTTAGGCAATAAAAGTAGCAACAAGTGGCGGTTACCAAGAAAAGAAAACGTTGATGTTTTGGTTCCTGATGGGTTGCCGAACAGTGGCATCACAACACCACTTGTAGCACCCCAAACAGTGGTTTAAGGCGGTGTGTTATTCATGGTTCAAAATAGAAATAATCGAGGTGGTGATGGCATAAAAGAAACAGCAGTAAAACTAACGGGTTTATGATCCAAAAAGGTGTTTGGTTAGTACAAACAACAAATGGGTTTTGGTCATGGTGAGGGTGGCGGTTTCACTTAGAGAGAGGGAGAAAGAGAGATGTAGATGGTAGTTTCCTAAACGAGGTTAGGTGATGAATTGATGGAATCAAAACAAAGATGAAAGGAATTGAAAACGATAAATGATTTTGATGAACTGACCTTCAAGCACCAAGTTTTCAGGTAATGGATCGATATGTACGTAGCAGGATGTATATAAATTACCAAACTTGCTTTGTCATTGTAATCTGAATAGAATATGGAAAGCACCTCATTAGAGTACACTTGCATATGATAGATAGATGATGGACGGTAGGATGGTTGATGCCGGTGTAGCGACCCGACCAAATCATGTTTGACGGCGCCGACTACTTCGATCCCGTTGCGTGGTCATAAGTCTTTATTATGACGTTTGACCAAAATATGTCGCATTCATTTCATAAGTAAAGGGATGTTTCAAGTTTACAAATGTAGTTCAAAAGATTAGTTACAATACAAAGTTTAACGTACGAATGAAACCTATGCGACACAATTTAAAGTAGTCAAAAGACGCTCCAACTATGCATGCATACTCGACATCCAAGCAAGTATCAAAAAGATTGCGGAAGCATGTATCAAGTAGCTTTCAAGGACCTGAGAAAACATATAGAAAACTGTCAATGAAAACGTTGCTGAAATCATAGGTGTTTTAGTAAACGTTGCATTTGAACCACAAGATTTAATATAATATGATTATCAAAATCATTTGCATTCCAAAGTTGTTATTTGTTTCGCGGGCACCCAATTATCAAACTTAACTGTTTTGCACCCTTTGCGTAGTGTTAGAACATACACTAGACCCGAAAATATATTTCATCCGCTAACGGTAGCGAACCGTCCGAATGAGGCTCGTCAAGCCCATGTGATCACATAATATAAGTTCCCGTTTACACCCTGCAAGTGTAACTAATGATAATTGAATTGAGGATTTTTGTTCAAACCCGTACGTGGAATGTTCGTTTTCGTACTTGTGTTCAATGTATAAAAGTATGATACGTATATGTTTCTCATCCCATAGTTTAAAGCATAAAAGTTGTTTGAAAGATGGGACTATGATCTCACCTTGAGTGCACGTATGAAAAGTACTTCACAAAGTAACGTGTGCGAAGGATAGTGCTAGTCTTGACCTAAACAAATAGGTCGTATCAATAACGGTAAACACGATAGGTCAAAGATGTTCAATTAGTCCTATGGCTCGTTACGACTCGATTATGTAGCATGTGAAATCAAATTGTCAAGTTTCATGCAAGATACAAGTATAGAAATAAGTTAGGAAGGTTGCATAATCATTTGTTTAAGTTTGACAAAAAGTCAAACTTTGGTCGGTCAAAGTCAACGAAAAAGTCAACACGTTCGGGTCGGGTCCCGAACTATTTTTCTGAGGTTTTTAATCATATATGAGCATGTTAGAACAAGTTACATGTGAATCGGAGGTGCGTAGCATAGCAAACATTATTCAAAAATCGACAAAGTTGGACAGACCACTTTGGCGTGCCGCGCGGGTATATGGCGCGCCGCGCCATTACCTGTGCAGAGAATTCTGGCAGTTTTTAAGTTTTATGCACGAACCTAACTTCAACCAATCACCATTTATGACCCGCAAACAACCAAAGCATGTATCTTATATCATCGGAAAGGTATTTTGACAAGGAAAAAAACTAAACACATTTCATCCATCACATTTACTTTTACAACAACCAAAATCACATTCAAAGCTCCTCATTAAATGCACTCAAGTTCATAAATGAAATTCGATGATTCGGCAACCAATTTACATGAATGATATGCCATTTTGAAGGTGATCAAGCATACAATACAACCTAACACTTTCAAATAACATTTCATGTCATTCAAAGCATCAAAAGTTCATTTCAAGTTCATCAAACCTTAATCCAAATCCACCAAAACCAATAATCAAGTTTATGAAGTTTTCTAAAACAACCTACACATCAAATTGAAGCTAGTGCTACTAGTAACACATTTAATACTTACACTTTACCATAACAACAACATTTAAGCAATCAAATTACCAAATCAAACACACCAAAGTTCATATTCAAGCTAGCTACTTCAAATAACGAAATCGAGCATATAAATCATATAATCATGTTAGACTTGAGCCATAGACACTAATTAACTTTATAAGTTAAAAACATCAAGAACACAAAATCTAGTGATTTTAGAAAGTTACCCAAACTTGATGAAATCGGTATGGAATCGAAGAGGAAGATGAGAGGATTCTGAATATGCAATTTGTTTAGATGGATGCTTGCTCGATTTGATTTAGATGATGATTCTTGAAATTGGAAAATTGAGAGAAAATATGGAAGTAGAAGAAGAAAAGGGAAATGAAAAAGAAAAGATGGGGGTGGGGGTTGACTAGTTAAAGGCTAGTAACCTCTTTGGCATTTTGGCGAAACTAGTCCCTCAAGTTCGTTTGTGAGTGCGTGAAATACCTAGACGAGATATTTTTAAAACACGTTTTAACCGGAGATGTTATAAACATATAACGGGATTTAAATAGTTAAATAGAAAAGTAAACGGAAAAAGGCGGGATGTAACATTACCTACTCCTTAAAAGAAATTTCGTCCCGAAATTTAAGTAGGCGTAGTAGTCGTTGTTTCTTCCTCGGGATCTTGCGTTTCCGGAGCCGGGAATAAATGAGGGTATTTCTTTTGCATTTGATCTTGCCTTTCCCAAGTAAACTCGGGTCCCCTTTTGGCGTTCCAACGGACTTTAACAATCGGAATTAGGCTTTGTTTCAATGTCTTGACGGAGGTGTCCACAATTTCAACCGGTTCCTCCACAAAATGAAGTTTGTCATCAATAGTAAGTTCCTCGAGAGGGATGACGATATCGGGTTCGGCAAGACACTTTTTCAAGTTAGATACAAGGAAGGTAGGATGAACGGAGTTCAATTGAGGCGGAAGATCTAAACGATAAGCAACGGTTCCAATACGCTCCAAGATTTCGAAAGGACCAATATACCGCGAATTTAGCTTCCCGCGTTTTCCAAAACGGATTACACCCTTCCAAGGTGCGACTTTTAACATGACGCGGTCACCGACTTGAAATTCAAGGTCGTTGCGTCTTTTGTCGGTATAGCACTTTTGACGACTCCGGGCCGTCCGAAGCCTATCTCGGATTTGAAAGATCTTCTCGGTGGTTTCATGAATGAGTTCGGGTCCGGTGATATAACGACCCTCATTTTTTCCATTCTATATTTTTCCAATATTAAAAGCCCAAACAATATAATTAAAACTTAATGATTAAACTTTAATCAACAATTGTTAAGTGTTAAGAGTTAGAAAACATATTAATTAACTTTGTACAAAAATTGACAAGTTAATAAAAGATGAAAATAATAAACTGTTAGTCGACACTCACTGCTAATTAAAATTTATGCATTTATGTAATATTATAACTAATAACCTATAAGTAATAAATAAAAAGTGACATTTATATAAATAATAAAACAATTGGGAACTAAATATATACAAGTCATGAATTAGTAAAAAGAAAATAATACTTATCATGTAGTAAATGTAAAAATAATAATAATAATAATAGTAATAATAATGAGACTAAAAAAATCTTACATCCTTATGTTGACTAAAAATAAAGTGTAAACTAGTACATCCTTATGTTGACTAATTATAAACTAGTACCACCTATTGTTGACTAAAAATTATAAAACAAAATAAAATCATTAATTAGAACATCCTTATGTTGACTAACACTCTAATACTTGCACTATATAAACACCTAGTTTCTCATTCACAAATCACACCAAAATCCTCTCTTAAAAACAATCTCTCCCTCTCCCTCTCTTGTGGTATTCGGATCTTCAAGCTTGTTCTTCGTGTTCTTCAAGAATCTTCAAGGAGTTCTTCAAGATTTTCAAGGCTTTGATCTTCCATCTTCATCGTGTTCATCTTTTCTTTGTTAATTATCTTGAATCTTCAAAGGTATAACATAAACCCTAAACTATTTACATAAACTTTGATCTTTGATAATTCATATTCATATTATAAACTTGTTATTCATAAGTATATACATAAACACACCTAGATTTATATATACATATATACATGTAAAAAAAATATTTATATATATATATATACATATATATACGAATTATATATACATATACATATTAAAACCTTAAACCCTAATTACACCTAAACTATAATTCTTAAACCCTAATTAATTAAACTCTAAACATTTATGAAACCCTAGGACATTAATTACTAAACCCTAGTTATTAATTACTACTTTAATTAACTAACCCTAATTAATGAAACCCTAATACTACTTATACTAGTACTTAACATGTATACACTATTACTATTACTAGCACCTATAACCTACTAATTATATTGTAGCACAAAAACATTTTGGGATATGTATTAGAGATGTATAGATCTTCGAACTTTCTTGACGAATGGTTTCTACGAGATTCTAGGCAGAGGGTTTGGATTTCCGATTTAAAGGGTCCTATGGCTCAAGCCCCTAGATCTAAATTAGCCATTCGAAGGGAAAGGGGTGATTGGAAGCTTATCAAATACGGCAAGTATCCTAAAATGGAAACACTCATAAAAGTAGAAACTCTCTAGTCATAGAAACTTAGTAAAATAAGAAACTTTCTAAAAATAGAAACTTTATAAAAATAGTAACTTACTAGGAATAGAAACTTAGTAAAACAAACTATACTTAAACACATACTTAAACTTAAACATGGGCAAAACACTTAACTACTCTTAAATGTCAATAGGTTGACTTTCCTGCTCACTCGTTCAACTCTCTATTCCGAGGAATAACTCTCTCTACTTACTAAGGTGAATTCATAGCCCCACTCTTTATTGCTAGCAAACTTATTTAACTTATTTGGGGTGAGACACATGCTGCTTTTACTATTTACAATTTAGACACAAGTACCAACTGCTAAAACTATGCTATACCCGGCTACGTCCGACTAAGTCCCTACAGTGATATTTTTAAGTGCTGCGGCATGCTTATTTATTGGGGGTAGGCCTATCGGGAGTAACGTCCCCGATACATTTGACTCAGTCTTTGTATTACTTGATAATGAAATTTAAACCGACAAGGACAGACACAACTTGTCATGGGGCAAACTTGAACGTTTAGTCTAAATATCACGCACTGGCATAACTTTTGGATCTGCGAGATCTACTTTTTGATCCTGCGGGAGATCAACTTTACAACTAAATCTTGTGGTCTAAAAACAACGATAACTACTTTTGTTAAACCTATGAACTTCACTCAACCTTTTTGGTTGACACTTTAGCATGTTTTATCTCAGGTGCTGTTTGATTCAAGCTTTCTTATCTACTACTTATGTGATGCTACTTGGACTTAGGATCAAGAGATATCGCATTTATTACTTCTGCATATGAACAATTACTTTATCGTTATTTTCATTATTGTAACGACATTTCATTTTCCGCTGCGTACTCAATAAAGTTAAATTTTCTCATTTAGTATTGTTCTCGTATTATAATATGTTGGTTTATTTGATATTAGTAACGTTTCTTCCAGACCCTATTGGGAGGACGTTACAGATTGGTATCAGAGCATAACCAGGCTGTTATAGAGAACCAGGATTGCAATTTTATGTGTGCCTTACTTGCTAGCTAGGGTGCCTTAGCAATCTAGGAAACTATAACCTTTCCTGCCTTACACTTAAAGCACTTAGGATTGCCTTATAATCTTAACAATCATGCTTTACCAAACTTAACTTAAAGATTCTAATCAAAGTCTCTTTCCTAATGTAGGACTACAACTTTTCTTGACCATAGTGCCTTTAATTGTTGCCTTTAACTGTTAAATGCTACACTATACTTTATAAACTTTACTTATCTTAGAATGACGAGCTAATCTAAGAACTCTGCTCACTTTCCTGAGTACTATCCAATTACACCACCGCATCTAAATGCGACACAATGATTTCAGAAATTCTTGACATTCATAAGTCATCTATCATGGTTATGTGTATTACATATGTATTACATGAAATATTATCCATGATTTTGAAACTCTTATAATTGTTACTACTCACACACAAACGTATATAACTCCCTGTTATATCACGTACCTATATGCCTTATGCCTTTATGCATCGGTTTATGAATCGAAAAATGTCATTGGGTTATCACAGTATACGAATTGAAAGTCTTTAATCAAAAGATTATTAGATTACATACTTATCACTTTATGATCTCGACACGTCATACTGCCATTATTAAAGTATAGACACATCATATCTTATTATATCTTATCGTATCTATCCCAATAGATTTTGTCTAACACTTTTCCTAAATTTCCTCCGTAAATTACGGAAATCTTTTTGCTATATACACGTATTCGAGGAGACGAATATATCATCCAGTATTCAACACTAATCTCATATCAAAAACCCTAATTCCAAACACATAATATGGATTCCTCGAACTCTTCGAGCTCCAATGGCAGCGTAACCGGAATGAACCAACCAATCAGCCATCATCTATTTTGGATGAATTGGGGATGGGTTCGTAGTAAACTAAATCAATGGAGACAAGAAGAAGGTGATCCCTTCCACCAACCGAATTCACCTCTTGGTGAAGAACCTGAAGCACTTACTGGCGAACCCGTTCGGAACACTATTTTCACCCTCATTTCCAGGATATCCAGTCACGAATATATAATATCTAAAATTTTAGATCTTATTCATCCACTTGTCCGAACCGCCAATCATCCCGGAATAATAGAAGAAGTCAACGAGCTTCGCGCTCGAGTAGTGGCTCTGGAGAATATGGTGCGAAACCTACGAACACCAGCAGCAGCACCAGCAGCATAACCAGTACCACCAGTACCATCAGCATCACCACCAACATCACCACCAACATCACCAGCTTCACCAACGACAACATCCGCATTCCACGCCTCAACATCGCACTCAGTACCTCAAACATCAACATCATACGCCCCATAGATACCAATGAATATTATTAATAATGAGTTAAGATGTATTGACTCATTCTTCCTGAAGAATTACATATGTATACTTTATATATATGGATTGGAACAATAATAAATCTTTTCGTACTAAGCTATTACGTGTGAATCTTAACTAGTATGTACTACATGGTTAATTCATATCACAATATGCTATGATGTACATCTTTTGTTAATAACTTAACAATCATTAATCATTGCTTCAATACAATAAACTCCATTTCGTAATAAACCAAGTGTATTACTCAAATATATGATTGATTGTATACTTTAATTTTCGATGTACTCGAAACTTTCTAGAAAATATCATTAGTGCCTTATGAATTTCACAAGAATTCCAAGAGCACCAACATCATATACCGAAGTATATCAATAACAATGAACGATGAAGTATTAATTCATAACTTCATTAGCGAAATATTTCACGACAATTATGAAATCTCTAAGGTTTTGGAGATTATTTATTCTCGTTTCAACAGCAAATCAAATGAGTTTAATATTATATTAGCTCATTAAAACCATGATTACATCTGAAGAATACATATATGAACGTATATCTTCTCTTTTGTACAAACTGTTAATTGTAAAAAAATATTTTAACGGGTAGGTAAAACCCGAGAGATATTCATATCTCATATAAATATGTTACATTGTACATTCTTCCATTCTGATTCAGCAGTTGTTAACTATACTACTTACATTCACATGATATATGTATATGTTCACCAAAGAAAAACCATTTTCATACAAATTCAGTTACATACTCTGATTTTGACATATCGAAACTTAAGTAAAGCTTTAGCAAGTGTTATCTTCCTAAAGATCACTACATTCATGAATTATATTCATTCGTATTCTATGATGAATTATCAAATCAAACCACCGAACTTACCATTCCTTACTTTTGAAAATCACAACATTTCTTCGTCAACCGTTAGATCCATTGATGGATGCATCTTACGCTTAAACACTTCAAATTTAAAATTCTTGAAAACATCCTTTGAATCTTGACTATCGCAATCAGCGTTTAATCATCTAAAAATGAAATTTCTTGAAACCATTTCGGATTGATAACCGATGATTCAAATATGGCTGCATTAAATGCAGAGGAAACAGAAAAATTGTAGATGGTCTTAAGGGCCAACAGTTTGATAATAAAGAATGGTACGTTGGAAAAGCTCAAAAGAAAATTTGGAACTGAAAAACGGATTGAGCTAACCATGGAGGAGACCAAGGACAAACACAAGGGTCAAACCCTATATTCAAAGAATCCAGGTAATTTTGGATCCGGTGAAATCTTTAGAGAATATCTTGCTCCGAAGTCATGTTAAAAGCTTGCGGAAAATTTTTCTTCATCAACTTTCGAATTTAGAAATTCCAAAATATCATCATAAATATCCTCTATATTTCGAAAGATATCTTCATAACGATTCATGTCCGCAATTAAGTATCTCTTTGCGATATCTTTATAAAGGAAACTGTTTTAGTTTCTATATTCTGTAAAATTCGAGTTTAAATTATAAATGCTTTGAAGAAGTGTTGGGAATTGAAGCATGAGTTAGTATAATATAATGACGTCAGGCCAACGTGATTATATTACAGTAAGTCATGCTAAGTTTTTAATGGAAGATGATGATTCATAGATTTTATAATCATCATTTTCCATGTTACACGACTCTTACATTCTATTTAACCTCTAAATATATCAAGAACATATTTTTCTTGATGATTCGGTCTTTTCCGGATATTCTGGTAATATGACAAATCAAATCGTGCTATTACATTTCCTTTCTACTTTATATATTATGATCATTCGAAACTTCATACCTATGAATTCTGGACCATTACTCGCTTGACTTGAAGTCGGGAAGAAGAAACAAAAGCATAAAGCTCCGACATATAAGGGAAAATATAAAGCCCGATAACGACTCCGAAATTACAAACCGTGTATATCAATGCGTATAGCAATATAAAGACACGGGATAATTAAAAACACTATAACCCCAAGAGCATAGTAGAAGTAAACAGATTCCTCTGGCGGTAAAAGAAAAAGAAGAATGACTGCATAGATGGTCAATATAATAACCAGGATCAGAACTGGATTAAGCATTTTCTTAATCTTTTGAAAGTTTGAATTGAGAAAGAAAGTATAGAAGTGGTGAAGATAATGAAACGAAAGAAGCTAATTTATAGCAAAATTCCAAACACATCAATCGAGGCAAATCACCGCATTTAATCAAACAAATCTCAAAATTTCGTAAATACCGGAGAATCAAATCTTATAGATTACGAAGATTTCCTTTAATTCCTTGAATTCCGGAAATCAATCGTGACTACGTCAAAAGTTAAGGCGAACATTTAATTTTCTCATTTCACTCTTTTATGATAGCTTCATTTATACTCTTCCTATAAACGAATCGTTTTATCCATATTATTCAATAGTGATAAAACTTTATTTTTCAACTTATATTCATCATTAAAATATTCTTGTTGTAAACAATGAAGATCTCTATCAAATTTCATGACTGTGATTTTCACGAACTCCTCTTTGTTTGTCTGCCCTAATATTGTGGCATAAAATGCTCAAGGTTTTAAATGAGCTCAGTACTATTCATAACACATTTCATGTATCCAATTTACTGAAATGACTTGTATAACATCATCATTTTGAATGATATTCGCATTAATGATAAAATGCACTTCGTTGAATAACCTATAGAAATCATGGAAGGAGAGGTCAAACAAACGCGTAAAAGCAATATACCTATCGTTAAAGTCCGTTGGAATTCGCGTAGAGGCCCCGAATATACCTGGGAACGCAAAGACCATATGAAACGGAAATATCCCCATCTCTTCTCAACTGCTGATGCAAACGAGGAAACTACCTAAAAACTTCGGGACGAAGTTTTCAATAACGGGGAGGTACTATAACGACCCTCATTTTTTCCATTCTATATTTTTCCAATATTAAAAGCCCAAACAATATAATTAAAACTTAATGATTAAACTTTAATCAACAATTGTTAAGTGTTAAGAGTTAGAAAACATATTAATTAACTTTGTACAAAAATTGACAAGTTAATAAAAGATGAAAATAATAAACTGTTAGTCGACACTCACTGCTAATTAAAATTTATGCATTTATGTAATATTATAACTAATAACCTATAAGTAATAAATAAAAAGTGACATTTATATAAATAATAAAACAATTGGGAACTAAATATATACAAGTCATGAATTAGTAAAAAGAAAATAATACTTATCATGTAGTAAATGTAAAAATAATAATAATAATAATAGTAATAATAATGAGACTAAAAAAATCTTACATCCTTATGTTGACTAAAAATAAAGTGTAAACTAGTACATCCTTATGTTGACTAATTATAAACTAGTACCACCTATTGTTGACTAAAAATTATAAAACAAAATAAAATCATTAATTAGAACATCCTTATGTTGACTAACACTCTAATACTTGCACTATATAAACACCTAGTTTCTCATTCACAAATCACACCAAAATCCTCTCTTAAAAACAATCTCTCCCTCTCCCTCTCTTGTGGTATTCGGATCTTCAAGCTTGTTCTTCGTGTTCTTCAAGAATCTTCAAGGAGTTCTTCAAGATTTTCAAGGCTTTGATCTTCCATCTTCATCGTGTTCATCTTTTCTTTGTTAATTATCTTGAATCTTCAAAGGTATAACATAAACCCTAAACTATTTACATAAACTTTGATCTTTGATAATTCATATTCATATTATAAACTTGTTATTCATAAGTATATACATAAACACACCTAGATTTATATATACATATATACATGTAAAAAAAATATTTATATATATATATATACATATATATACGAATTATATATACATATACATATTAAAACCTTAAACCCTAATTACACCTAAACTATAATTCTTAAACCCTAATTAATTAAACTCTAAACATTTATGAAACCCTAGGACATTAATTACTAAACCCTAGTTATTAATTACTACTTTAATTAACTAACCCTAATTAATGAAACCCTAATACTACTTATACTAGTACTTAACATGTATACACTATTACTATTACTAGCACCTATAACCTACTAATTATATTGTAGCACAAAAACATTTTGGGATATGTATTAGAGATGTATAGATCTTCGAACTTTCTTGACGAATGGTTTCTACGAGATTCTAGGCAGAGGGTTTGGATTTCCGATTTAAAGGGTCCTATGGCTCAAGCCCCTAGATCTAAATTAGCCATTCGAAGGGAAAGGGGTGATTGGAAGCTTATCAAATACGGCAAGTATCCTAAAATGGAAACACTCATAAAAGTAGAAACTCTCTAGTCATAGAAACTTAGTAAAATAAGAAACTTTCTAAAAATAGAAACTTTATAAAAATAGTAACTTACTAGGAATAGAAACTTAGTAAAACAAACTATACTTAAACACATACTTAAACTTAAACATGGGCAAAACACTTAACTACTCTTAAATGTCAATAGGTTGACTTTCCTGCTCACTCGTTCAACTCTCTATTCCGAGGAATAACTCTCTCTACTTACTAAGGTGAATTCATAGCCCCACTCTTTATTGCTAGCAAACTTATTTAACTTATTTGGGGTGAGACACATGCTGCTTTTACTATTTACAATTTAGACACAAGTACCAACTGCTAAAACTATGCTATACCCGGCTACGTCCGACTAAGTCCCTACAGTGATATTTTTAAGTGCTGCGGCATGCTTATTTATTAGGGGTAGGCCTATCGGGAGTAACGTCCCCGATACATTTGACTCAGTCTTTGTATTACTTGATAATGAAATTTAAACCGACAAGGACAGACACAACTTGTCATGGGGCAAACTTGAACGTTTAGTCTAAATATCACGCACTGGCATAACTTTTGGATCTGCGAGATCTACTTTTTGATCCTGCGGGAGATCAACTTTACAACTAAATCTTGTGGTCTAAAAACAACGATAACTACTTTTGTTAAACCTATGAACTTCACTCAACCTTTTTGGTTGACACTTTAGCATGTTTTATCTCAGGTGCTGTTTGATTCAAGCTTTCTTATCTACTACTTATGTGATGCTACTTGGACTTAGGATCAAGAGATATCGCATTTATTACTTCTGCATATGAACAATTACTTTATCGTTATTTCCATTATTGTAACGACATTTCATTTTCCGCTGCGTACTCAATAAAGTTAAATTTTCTCATTTAGTATTGTTCTCGTATTATAATATGTTGGTTTATTTGATATTAGTAACGTTTCTTCCAGACCCTATTGGGAGGACGTTACAGGTGATTTGTACGTCGCCTACTTCGGCCCAACAAAGAGGAGAACGGCATTTTCAGCCATATAATGCTTCGAATGGGGCGGCTTTTATACTCGCGTGATAACTATTGTTGTAAGAGAACTCGGCGAGAGGTAAGTGCTTGTCCCAAGCTTTTCCAAAATCAACCACGCAAGCTCGTAACATGTCCTCTAAGGTTTGAATTGTACGTTCGCTTTGTCCATCGGTTTGAGGATGATATGCAGTGCTTATGTCTAAACGCGTTCCCAACGCTTCTTGCAAGGTACGCCAAAATCTAGAAACAAAACGGCCATATCAGTCGGAGATAATCGATAAAGGTACACCGTGTCGGGCTATGATCTCCATGATATAAAGTCGTGCAAGTTTCTCCATTTTGTCGGTCTCCTTCATGGCGAGAAAGTGTGCGGATTTGGTGAGACGGTCAACAATAACCCAAATGGTGTAGTGACCCGAACTTTTCCATGTTTATATATATTAATTGAGATTGATATTTACATGATTAAATATTTCCAACATGTTAAGCAATCAAACTTGTTAAGACTTGATTAATTGAAATATGTTTCATATAGACAATTGACCACCCAAGTTGACCGGTGATTCACGAACGTTAAAACTTGTAAAAACTATATGATGACATATATATGGATATATATATATAGTTAACATGATACTATGATAAGTAAACATATCATTAAGTATATTAACAATGAACTACATATGTAAAAACAAGACTACTAACTTAATGATTTTTAAACGAGACATATATGTAACGATTATCGTTGTAAAGACATTTAACATTGGGTTAACAACATTTAACAAGATCGTTAACCTAAAGGTTTCAAAACAACACTTACATGTAACGACTAACGATGACTTAACGACTCAGTTAAAATGTATATACATGTAGTGTTTTAATATGTATTTATACACTTTTGAAAGACTTCAATACAATTATCAAAATACTTCTACTTAACAAAAATGCTTACAATTACATCCTCGTTCAGTTTCATCAACAATTCTACTCGTATGCACCCGTATTCGTACTCGTACAATACACAGCTTTTAGATGTATGTACTATTGGTATATACACTCCAATGATCAGCTCTTAGTAGCCCATGTGAGTCACCTAACACATGTGGGAACCATCATTTGGCAACTAGCATGAAATATCTCATAAAATTACAAAAATATGAGTAATCATTCATGACTTATTTACATGAAAACAAAATTACATATCCTTTATATCTAATCCATACACCAACGACCAAAAACACCTACAAACACTTTCATTCTTCAATTTTCTTCATCTAATTGATCTCTCTCAAGTTCTATCTTCAAGTTCTAAGTGTTCTTCATATATTCTACAAGTTCTAGTTACATAAAATCAAGAATACTTTCAAGTTTGCTAGCTCACTTCCAATCTTGTAAGGTGATCATCCAACCTCAAGAAATCTTTGTTTCTTACAGTAGGTTATCATTCTAATACAAGGTAATAATCATATTCAAACTTTGGTTCAATTTCTATAACTATAACAATCTTATTTCAAGTGATGATCTTACTTGAACTTGTTTTCGTGTCATGATTCTGCTTCAAGAACTTCGAGCCATCCAACGACTTGTAATTTATATTTCCGACTATAAACCTATACTTTTTCTGTTTAGATTCATAAAATAGAGTTCAATATGAAACCATAGCAATTTGATTCACTCAAAACGGATTTAAAATGAAGAAGTTATGGGTAAAACAAGATTGGATAATTTTTCTCATTTTAGCTACGTGAAAATTGGTAACAAATCTATTCCAACCATAACTTAATCAACTTGTATTGTATATTATGTAATCTTGAGATACCATAGACACGTATACAATGTTTCGACCTATCATGTCGACACATCTATATATATTTCGGAACAACCATAGACACTCTATATGTGAATGTTGGAGTTAGCTATACAGGGTTGAGGTTGATTCCAAAATATATATAGTTTGAGTTGTGATCAATACTGAGATACGTATACACTGGGTCGTGGATTGATTCAAGATAATATTTATCGATTTATTTCTGTACATCTAACTGTGGACAACTAGTTGTAGGTTACTAACGAGGACAGCTGACTTAATAAACTTAAAACATCAAAATATATTAAAAGTGTTGTAAATATATTTTGAACATACTTTGATATATATGTATATATTGTTATAGGTTCGTGAATCAACCAGTGGCCAAGTCTTACTTCCCGACAAAATAAAAATCTGTGAAAGTGCGTTATAGTCCCACTTTTAAAATCTAATATTTTTGGGATGAGAATACATGCAGGTTTTATAAATGATTTACAAAATAGACACAAGTACGTGAAACTACATTCTATGGTTGAATTATCGAAATCGAATATGCCCCTTTTTATTAAGTCTGGTAATCTAAGAATTAGGGAACATACACCCTAATTGACGCGAATCCTAAAGATAGATCTATTGGGCCCAACAAGCCCCATCCAAAGTACCGGATGCTTTAGTACTTCGAAATTTATATCATATCCGAAGGGTGTCCCGGAATGATGGGGATATTCTTATATATGCATCTTGTTAATGTCGGTTACCAGGTGTTCACCATATGAATGATTTTTATCTCTATGTATGGGATGTGTACTGAAATATGAAATCTTGTGGTCTATTGTTACGATTTGATATATATAGGTTAAACCTATAACTCACCAACATTTTTGTTGACGTTTAAAGCATGTTTATTCTCAGGTGAATACTAAGAGCTTCCGCTGTCGCATACTTAAATAAGGACGAGATTTGGAGTCCATGCTTGTATGATATTGTGTAAAAACTGCATTCAAGAAACTTATTTTGTTGTAACATATTTGTATTGTAAACCATTATGTAATGGTCGTGTGTAAACAGGATATTTTAGATTATCATTATTTGATAATCTACGTAAAGCTTTTTAAACCTTTATTGATGAAATAAAGGTTATGGTTTGTTTTAAAATGAATGCAGTCTTTGAAAAACGTCTCATATAGAGGTCAAAACCTCGCAACGAAATCAATTAATATGGAACGTTTTTAATCAATAAGAACGGGACATTTCAGTTGGTATCCGAGCGTTGGTCTTAGAGAACCAGAATTTTGCATTACTGTGTCTTATCGAGTTTGTTAGGATGCATTAGTGAGTCTGGACTTAGACCGTGTTTACTTGAAAAATGATTGCTTAACAAATTTTGTTGGAAACTATATATTTTTAACATGTGAATATTATGTGATATATTAATCTCTTAACGCGTTTGATATTATGTGATAGATGTCTACCTCTAGAACAAGTCCCATTGAATCACCTAATAATAATGAAGAGTCAAATGTAAATTGGAATGATTCGTGGACTGATTCACAAGTTCCCGAAGAGGAACCGGAAGAAGAGTCGAAACCGGAAGAAGAATCGGAACAGGAAGAAGAATCAGAACCGGATGAAGAAATAGAACCGGTGGGGGAAATAATAAAACGGTTAAGTAAAAGAAAATCCTCAACCAACCGACCAAGGTTAATTATGGTCAATGGTGTTTCCGCCAAGGAAGCAAAATATTGGGAGGATTACCAATTCTCCGATGAATCGGATTCCGACGAGAATTCCGATGATGTTATAGAAATTACCCCAACTGAATTTAAAAAGGCAAAAGAAAATAATAAGGGAAAGGGCATAAAAATAGAGAAATCTAATTCCAACCCCGATGAACTTTATATGTATCATCAACCCCCGAAGTCCTTAAGTTGTAACAATGACCCGGGAACCTCTAAACCACCAGGTTTTTCTAAACCAATGTGGAAAATGACGGCTCGTTTAGGGGAACATCATATATCCCTAGAAACTTGGCAAAACGAACCAAAACCGAAGAAGAAGAAACAAGCGAGTCGGAATAAGATAGTTGTATTCGTGTGGTGTAATATATGTAATATAGTGTGCTTATGCTTTATGATATATGTAAAAATTGCTTGTATTAATAAGTATTTTTTTTTATGAATCTAACTCTTGTCTATTTTACAGTATAAAAACACAAAATGGATAGACAACCCAATATTTTAAGAGACCTACCCGGAGACATGATTGATGAAATCTTGTCTAGATTCGGTCAGAATTCTTCGGCACAACTATTTAAGGCGAGATCAGTTTGTAAGACATTCGAAGAACGTTCCAAGAATGCCTTGGTTTATAAAAGGCTTTCGTTCGAAAGATGGGGGATATCACATTGGGAAATCCATAAGTTACGATGTGTTTACTTTGACGCATATATTGCGGGGAACCCAAATGCTATTTTACGCAATGGGTTAAGAAATTATTTTGACTCAATATATCCGTATATTAGACTTCGTGATTTAGGAAAAGCGGCTAACATGCAACATAAAGAAGCATGTTATGCTTACGGATTAGTAATGTTCGCATCTCACCAAAGTGAGAACAAGAACATCGGGCTACAACTATTAAACAAAACGTTCCCACAAGTGACGGAGTCGGTAAATGGGGTAAGAAATGAGGTTTTTAGATTGTTACGGGACTGTTGGACATTACGTAACCCTCGTCCCTTTGACGACGTTACAACACGCTGTCTTATCAACGGCCATAACGGTTATGTTCCACAAGACCAAGGATGGGAAGTAATCCTAGTAAAACCAGAATGCATGACTTGTTTCTGGACGTATGAATTACGTGTCTTTATTGCCTTTGCTGAACGACTTGTGTACTAGATAGAATTATCTTCACAACCATCTTGTATCAAATTTATTGTGTGCTATATTTCATGCTATATGTAAAATAAGCGGTATTGTAAGTTTGTAAAATATTGTGTAAAAGTTTGAACGCGAAATATTATTATAATCAGTTTTTCATATAGAATTGTAGTAGTTGAATTGTATATTAGCTACTAAGTATGAACTTAACGGATAGGTACTACCCGAATTTAAACTTATAAAACGCTAATATGAAGAAAAAAAGCTTTTATAAGTGAGTTCATATTATGCTACGAAATACTATTAACTACTCTTAATATTCTGTATGATTAACTTGTTCCATTTGACTTATTTGAAGGAAATGGCACCGACTACTCGACACACCGTGAATATGAATGAAGAGGAATTCCGTACTTTTCTAGCTTCAAACATAGCCGCAGTACAGGCTGCGCTACATACCAACAATAACCTTGGATCTAGCAGTACAGGAAATCGTGTAGGATGCACCTACAAAGAATTCACTGCCTGTAAACCTTTGGAATTTGATGGAACCGAAGGACTGATCGGATTGAAACGGTGGACCGAGAAGGTCGAATCGGTGTTTTCCATAAGTAAGTGTACTGAAGAGGACAAAGTGAAGTATGCTACGCATACCTTCATAGGTTCTGCATTAACATGGTGGAATACCTATCTAGAGCAAGTGG
Source organism: Rutidosis leptorrhynchoides (assembly GCF_046630445.1). Classification (NCBI taxonomy): domain Eukaryota; kingdom Viridiplantae; phylum Streptophyta; class Magnoliopsida; order Asterales; family Asteraceae; genus Rutidosis; species Rutidosis leptorrhynchoides. The sequence goes on along the minus strand of NC_092337.1, from coordinate 226,044,119 downwards.
GACAAGACGATGCGTACGCACTACCGTGGTCAGCATTCAAGTTCTTGATGAACGAGAAGTACCGTCCCAGAACCGAGGTCAATAAGCTCAAGACAGAACTTAGAGGGTTACGAACCCAAGGATTTGATATTACCACGTACGAAAGACGATTCACAGAATTGTGCCTATTGTGTCCGGGAGCATTCGAAGATGAGGAAGAGAAGATCGACGCGTTTGTGAAAGGATTACCGGAAAGAATCCAAGAAGATATAAGTTCACACGAGCCCGCCTCCATACAACAGGCATGTAGAATGGCTCACAAACTAGTGAACCAGATTGAAGAAAGAATTAAAGAACAGACTGCTGAAGAGGCCAATGTGAAGTAAGTCAAAAGAAAGTGGGAGGAAAACGGTGATAAGAATCACCAATACAACAACAACAGCAATTACAACAATAATCGCAACAATTATCCCAACAATCGCAACATCAATCGCAACTACAACAAACGGCCCAACAACAACAACAAAAACAACAGCAACTACAACAATCATCCCAACAACAATAATAACCGCAACAACAACAACAATCAGAAGCAGCTATGCCAAAGGTGTGAAAAGTATCACTCGGGGTTCTGCACCAAATTTTGCAACAAGTGTAAAAGAAATGGTCATAGCGCGGCGAAGTGTGAGGTCTACGGACCAGGGGTTAATAGAACAAAAGGAACAAATGGTGTCGGAACGAGTAATGGCGGAGCAAGTAGTGTCGGAGCAAGTTATGCCAATGTAGTTTGTTATAAATTTGGAAAACCGGGCCACATTATTAGAAATTTCCCGAACCAGGAGAACACGAATGGACAAGGCCGCGGAAGAGTTTTCAATATTAATGCGTCAGAGGCACAGGAAGACCCGGAGCTTGTTACGGGTACGTTTCTTATTGACAATAAATCTGCTTACGTTTTATTTGATTCGGGTGCGGATAGAAGCTATATGAGTAGAGATTTTGTGCTAAATTAAGTTGTCCATTGACGCCTTTGGATAGTAAATTTTTACTCAAATTAGCAAATGGTAAATTAATTTTAGCAGATAATATATGTCGGAATCGAGAAATTAAACTGGTTAGCGAAACATTTAAGATTGATTTGATACCAGTAGAGTTAGGGAGTTTTGATGTGATAATCGGTATGGACTGGTTGAAAGAAGTGAAAGCAGAGATTGTTTGTTACAAAAATGCAATTCGCATTATACGAGAAAAAGGAAAACCCTTAATGGTGTACGGAGAAAAGGGCAACACGAAGCTACATCTTATTAGTAATTTGAAGGCACAAAAACTAATAAGAAAAGGTTGCTATGCTGTTCTAGCACACGTTGAAAAAGTACAAACTGAAGAAAAGAGCATCAATGATGTTCCCATTGCAAAAGAATTTCCCGATGTATTTCTGAAAGAATTACCGGGATTACCCCCACATCGATCCGTTGAATTTCAAATAGATCTTGTACCAGGAGCTGCACAAATAGCTCGTGCTCCTTATAAACTCGCACCCAGCGAGATGAAAGAACTGCAAAGCCAATTACAAGAACTTTTAGAGCGTGGTTTCATTCGACCAAGCACATCACCGTGGGGAGCTCCTGTTTTGTTTGTCAAGAAGAAAGATGGTACATTCAGGTTGTGTATCGACTACCGAGAGTTGAACAAACTTACCATCAAGAACCGCTACCTACTACCGAGAATCGACGACTTATTTGATCAACTACAAGGCTCGTCTGTTTATTCAAAGATTGACTTACGTTCCGGGTATCATCAAATGCGGGTGAAAGGAGATGATATTCCAAAGACTGCTTTCAGAACACGTTACGGTCATTACGAGTTTATGGTCATGCCGTTTGGTTTAACTAATGCACCAGCTGTGTTCATGGACATTATGAACCGAGTGTGTGGACCATACCTTGACAAGTTTGTCATTGTTTTCATTGATGACATACTTATTTACTCAAAGAATGACCAAGAACACGGTGAACATTTGAGAAAGGTGTTAGAAGTATTGAGGAAGGAAGAATTGTACGCTAAGTTTTCAAAGTGTGCATTTTGGTTGGAAGAAGTTCAATTCCTCGGTCACATAGTGAACAAAGAAGGTATTAAGGTGGATCCGGCAAAGATAGAAACTGTTGAAAAGTGGGAAACCCCGAAAACTCCGAAACACATACGCCCGTTTTTAGGACTAGCTGGTTACTACAGAAGGTTCATCCAAGACTTTTCCAGAATAGCAAAACCCTTGACTGCATTAACGCATAAAGGGAAGAAATTTGAATGGAATGATGAACAAGAGAAAGCGTTTCAGTTATTGAAGAAAAAGCTAACTACGGCACCTATATTGTCATTACCTGAAGGGAATGATGATTTTGTGATTTATTGTGATGCATCAAAGCAAGGTCTCGGTTGTGTATTAATGCAACGAACGAAGGTGATTGCTTATGCGTCTAGACAATTGAAGATTCACGAACAAAATTATACGACGCATGATTTGGAATTAGGCGTGATTGTTTTTGCATTAAAGACTTGGAGGCACTACTTATATGGGGTCAAAAGTATTATATATACCGACCACAAAAGTCTTCAACACATATTTAATCAGAAACAACTGAATATGAGGCAGCGTAGGTGGATTGAATTATTGAATGATTACGACATTGAGATTCGTTACCACCAGGGGAAGGCAAATGTGGTAGCCGATGCCTTGAGCAGGAAGGACAGAGAACCCATTCGAGTAAAATCTATGAATATAATGATTCATAATAACCTTACTACTCAAATAAAGGAGGCGCAACAAGGAGTTTTAAAAGAGGGAAATTTAAAGGATTAAATACCTAAAGGATCGGAGAAGCATCTTAATATTCGGGAAGATGGAACCCGGTATAGGGCTGAAAGGATTTGGGTACCAAAATTTGGAGATATGAGAGAAATGGTACTTAGAGAAGCTCATAAAACCAGATACTCAATACATCCTGGAACGGGGAAGATGTACAAGGATCTCAAGAAACATTTTTGGTGGCCGGGTATGAAAGCCGATGTTGCTAAATACGTAGGAGAATGTTTGACGTGTTCTAAGGTCAAAGCTGAGCATCAGAAACCATCAGGTCTACTTCAACAACCCGCAATCCCGGAATGGAAATGGGAAAACATTACCATGGATTTCATCACTAAATTGCCAAGGACTGCAAGTGGTTTTGATACTATTTGGGTAATAGTTGATCGTCTCACCAAATCAGCACACTTCCTGCCAATAAGAGAAGATGACAAGATGGAGAAGTTAGCACGACTGTATTTGAAGGAAGTTGTCTCCAGACATGGAATACCAATCTCTATTATCTCTGATAGGGATGGCAGATTTATTTCAAGATTCTGGCAGATATTACAGCAAGCATTAGGAACTCGTCTAGACATGAGTACTGTCTATCATCCACAAACTGATGGGCAGAGCGAAAGGACGATACAAACGCTTGAAGACATGCTACGAGCATGTGTTATTGATTTCGGAAACAGTTGGGATCGACATCTACCATTAGCAGAATTTTCCTACAACAACAGCTACCATTTAATCATTGAGATGGCGCCATTTGAAGCACTTTATGGTAGAAAGTGCAGGTCTCCGATTTGTTGGAGTGAAGTGGGGGATAGACAGATTACGGGTCCGGAGATTATACAAGAAACTACCGAGAAGATCATCCAAATTCAACAACGGTTGAAAACCGTCCAAAGTCGACAAAAGAGCTACGCTGACATTAAAAGAAAAGATATAGAATTTGAAATTGGAGAGATGGTCATGCTTAAAGTTGCACCTTGGAAAGGCGTTGTTCGATTTGGTAAATGAGGGAAATTAAATCCAAGGTATATTGGACCATTCAAGATTATTGATCGTGTCGGACCAGTAGCTTACCGACTTGAGTTACCTCAACAACTCGCGGCTGTACATAACACTTTCCACGTCTCGAATTTGAAGAAATATTTTGCTAAAGAAGATCTCACTATTCTGTTAGTTGAAATCCAAATCAACGAAAAACTTCAATTCATCGAAGAACCCGTCGAAATAATGGATTGTGAGGTTAAAAGACTTAAGCAAAAACAAGATACCGATTGTTAAGGTTCGATGAAATGCTCGTAGAGGACCCGAGTTCACCTGGGAGCATGAAGATCAGATGAAGAAGAAATACCCGCATCTATTTCCAGAAGATTCGTCAACACCTCCAACAGCTTAAAATTTTGGGACAAAATTTATTTAACGGGTAGGTACTGTAGTGACCCGAACTTTTCCATGTTTATATATATTAATTGAGATTGATATTTACATGATTAAATGTTTCCAACATGTTAAGCAATCAAACTTGTTAAGACTTGATTAATTGAAATATGTTTCATATAGACAATTGACCACCCAAGTTGACCGGTGATTCACGAACGTTAAAACTTGTAAAAACTATATGATGACATATATATATATATATATATATATATATATATATATATATATATATATATATATATATATATATATATATATATATATATATATATATATATATATATATATATATAGTTAACATGATACTATGATAAGTAAACATATCATTAAGTATATTAACAATGAACTACATATGTAAAAACAAGACTACTAACTTAATGATTTTTAAACGAGACATATATGTAACGATTATCGTTGTAAAGACATTTAATGTATATATATCATATTAAGAGATATTCATACATGATAATATCATGATAATATAATAATTTAAAATCTCATTTGATATTATAAACATTGGGTTAACAACATTTAACAAGATCGTTAACCTAAAGGTTTCAAAACAACACTTACATGTAACGACTAACGATGACTTAACGACTCAGTTAAAATGTATATACATGTAGTGTTTTAATATGTATTTATACACTTTTGAAAGACTTCAAGACACTTATCAAAATACTTCTACTTAACAAAAATGCTTACAATTACATCCTCGTTCAGTTTCATCAACAATTCTACTCGTATGCACCCGTATTCGTACTCGTACAATACACAGCTTTTAGATGTATGTACTATTGGTATATACACTCCAATGATCAGCTCTTAGCAGCCCATGTGAGTCACCTAACACATGTGGGAACCATCATTTGGCAACTAGCATGAAATATCTCATAAAATTACAAAAATATGAGTAATCATTCATGACTTATTTACATGAAAACAAAATTACATATCCTTTATATCTAATCCATACACCAACGACCAAAAACACCTACAAACACTTTCATTCTTCAATTTTCTTCATCTAATTGATCTCTCTCAAGTTCTATCTTCAAGTTCTAAGTGTTCTTCATATATTCTACAAGTTCTAGTTACATAAAATCAAGAATACTTTCAAGTTTGCTAGCTCACTTCCAATCTTGTAAGGTGATCATCCAACCTCAAGAAATCTTTGTTTCTTATAGTAGGTTATCATTCTAATACAAGGTAATAATCATATTCAAACTTTGGTTCAATTTCTATAACTATAACAATCTTATTTCAAGTGATGATCTTACTTGAACTTGTTTTCGTGTCATGATTCTGCTTCAAGAACTTCGAGCCATCCAAGGATCCGTTGAAGCTAGATCCATTTTTCTCTTTTCCAGTAGGTTTATCCAAGGAACTTAAGGTAGTAATGATGTTCATAACATCATTCAATTCATACATATAAAGCTATCTTATTCGAAGGTTTAAACTTGTAATCACTAGAACATAGTTTAGTTAATTCTAAACTTGTTCGCAAACAAAAGTTAATCCTTCTAACTTGACTTTTAAAATCAACTAAACACATGTTCTATATCTATATGATATGCTAACTTAATGATTTAAAACCTGGAAACACGAAAAACACCGTAAAACTGGATTTACGCCGTCGAAGTAACACCGCGGGCTGTTTTGGGTTAGTTAATTAAAAACTATGATAAACTTTTATTTAAAAGTTGTTATTCTGAAAAAATGATTTTTATTATGAACATGAAACTATATCCAAAAATTATGGTTAACTCAAAGTGGAAGTATGTTTTCTAAAATGGTCATCTAGACGTCGTTCTTTCGACTGAAATGACTACCTTTACAAAAATGACTTGTAACTTATTTTTCCGACTATAAACCTATACTTTTTCTGTTTAGATTCATAAAATAGAGTTCAATATGAAACCATAGCAATTTGATTCACTCAAAACGGATTTAAAATGAAGAAGTTATGGGTAAAACAAGATTGGATAATTTTTCTCATTTTAGCTACGTGAAAATTGGTAACAAATCTATTCCAACCATAACTTACTCAACTTGTATTGTATATTATGTAATCTTGAGATACCATAGACACGTATACAATGTTTCGACCTATCATGTTGACACATCTATATATATTTCGAAACAACCATAGACACTCTATATGTGAATGTTGGAGTTAGCTATACAGGGTTGAGGTTGATTCCAAAATATATATAGTTTGAGTTGTGATCAATACTGAGATACGTATACACTGGGTCGTGGATTGATTCAAGATAATATTTATCGATTTATTTCTGTACATCTAACTGTGGACAACTAGTTGTAGGTTACTAACGAGGACAGCTGACTTAATAAACTTAAAACACCAAAATATATTAAAAGTGTTGTAAATATATTTTGAACATACTTTGATATATATGTATATATTGTTATAGGTTCGTGAATCAACCAGTGGCCAAGTCTTACTTCCCGACGAAGTAAAAATCTGTGAAAGTGAGTTATAGTCCCACTTTTAAAATCTAATATTTTTGGGATGAGAATACATGCAGGTTTTATAAATGATTTACAAAATAGACACAAGTACGTGAAACTAAATTCTATGGTTGAATTATCGAAATCGAATATGCCCCTTTTTATTAAGTCTGGTAATCTAAGAATTAGGGAACAGACACCCTAATTGACGCGAATCCTAAAGATAGATCTATTGGGCCCAACAAGCCCCATCCAAAGTACCGGATGCTTTAGTACTTCGAAATTTATATCAAATCCGAAGGGTGTCCCGGAATGATGGGGATATTCTTATATATGCATCTTGTTAATGTCGGTTACCAGGTGTTCACCATATGAATGATTTTTATCTCTATGTATGGGATGTGTATTGAAATATGAAATCTTGTGGTCTATTGTTACGATTTGATATATATAGGTTAAACCTATAACTCACCAACATTTTTGTTGACGTTTAAAGCATGTTTATTCTCAGGTGAATACTAAGAGCTTCCGCTGTCGCATACTTAAATAAGGACGAGATTTGGAGTCCATGCTTGTATGATATTGTATAAAAACTGCATTCAAGAAACTTATTTTGTTGTAACATATTTGTATTGTAAACCATTATGTAATGGTCGTGTGTAAACAGGATATTTTAGATTATCATTATTTGATAATCTATGTAAAGCTTTTTAAACCTTTATTGATGAAATAAAGGTTATGGTTTGTTTTAAAATGAATGCAGTCTTTGAAAAACGTCTCATATAGAGGTCAAAATCTCGCAACGAAATCAATTAATATGGAACGTTTTTAATCAATAAGAACGGGACATTTCAAATGGTATCATAACCGCCCGTCGTTTTTGGTAGTTTGGTGATAAAATCCATTGTTATTCTTTCCCACTTCCATTGCGGGATTCCGGGTTGTTGAAGTAATCCGGACGGTCTTTGGTGTTCGGCTTTGACTTTGGAACATGTCAAACACTTGGAAACATAAGTAGCTATGTCCCTTTTGATGTTCGGCCACCAATATAGTTGTTTAAGGTCGTGGTATATCTTATTGGCACCGGGGTGAATCGAGTATCGTGACTTATGGGCTTCATCTAAAATAAGGCTTCGTAGGTCCCCATAACTAGGCACCCAAATCTTTTCGGCGAAATATCGGAGTCCGGTCTCTCGAATTTCGAATCGAGAGACGAGAATGTTCAAGAGCTCGTGTGAAACGTTTTCATCCTTGAGAGCCTCATCTTGGGCCACCCGAATTTGGCTATTAAGGTTGGTGTGGATGGTGATGTTTAAGGCTCGGACACGAAGAGGCACCGCTCTTTCTTTTCGACTTAAGGCATCGGCTACTACATTTGCCTTCCCGGGATGGTAACGAAGCTCGCAATCGTAATCGTTTAAGGTTTCAATCCACCTTCGTTGTCTCATGTTTAGTTGCTTTTGGTCGAAGATGTGTTGGAGACTTTTGTGATCGGTAAAGATAGTACTCTTGGTTCCATAAAGATAGTGTCTCCACATTTTGAGTGCAAAGACAACGGCTCCGAGTTCGAGATCATGTGTCGTGTAGTTTCGTTCATGAATTTTGAGTTGTCGAGAAGCATAAGAAATGACTTTCATTCGTTGCATCAACACACACCCAAAACCATGTTTCGAGGCGTCACAATACACAAGAAAATCATCATTGCCTTCGGGAAGTGACAAGATATGAGCGGTGGTTAGCTTTGTTTTCAAGATTTGAAATGCAGATTCTTGTTCGATCGCCCAATTGAATTTCTTTCCCTTGTGAGTTAAAGCGGTTAGAGGACGAGTAACCAAAGAGAAATCCTTGATGAATCTACGGTAGTATCCTGCGAGACCCAAGAATTGACGAATGTGAGTAGGAGTAGTGGGAGTCTCCCATTTACTAATGGCTTCAAAAAAAATTCACACTTGCAGAATTTGGCATAGAGTCGTTCTTGTCTTAAAAGTTCAAGCACGAGCCGGAGGTGTTCCTCGTGTTCTTCTTCGCTTTTAGAATAAACCAAAATATCATCGATGAACACGATAACGAATTTGTCAAGATACAGTTTGCACACGCGGTTCATAAGATCCATGAACACCGCCGGTGCGTTAGTGAGACCAAATGGCATTACAAGAAATTCATAACTACCATAACGAGTTCGGAAATTGGTTTTGGAGACATCTTGAAAGGACCGGTCCTAATCCATCTGGACGAAGTCCATATCGATTACAAACGATTCACAATAGTTGATTACATCGCGAGGTAATTGACCTCTATATGATATACTTTACAAACATTGCATTCGTTTTTAAAAGACAAACTTTTGTTACATCGACAGTTGACATGCATGCATATCATTTCATAATATATCCAAATATAATTGACTTAATAATAATCTTGATGAACTCAACGACTCGAATGCAACATCTTTTGAAATATGTCATGAATGACACCAAGTAATATCCCTAATATGAGCAAATGCACAGCGGAAGATTTCTTTCGTACCTGAGAATAAACATACTATCAAGTGTCAACCAAAAGGTTGGTGAGTTCATAAGTTTATCATAAAACAATAAAATTCATCATTTTGATAGACCACAATATTTAAATCCTGCATGGTACAACTGGGCCCGAATCCTATACCCACCTGTAATGTACATGCTATATCTTTTAAATACAGTACTTCTTTCTCGTGTACGAAACCATTTTCATAAATCATAGTAACCGTACACATATCTTGTGCACAAAAATAACATATACATAACATGTGTATAAAATCATTCTCTCGATATATAACATTCATATCAACTGGTGGCAATTATCTTGTCCACATAATTCAATGGTGGCAATTATCATGTCCACATAATTCAATGGTGGCAATTATCATGTCCACATAATTCAATAATAATCCGCAGAACTTCTGTCTGCATAATAATTCATTCGAGGAATGTTTTACTTGTGTGTATCTCGTCAAACATTTATAAAAGCATTTCATGTATTCGCAGTTCAAAATGTATTTCAAAAGCATTTAATAAAGCAGTTGTAAAAGTAGCGCATGTATTCTCAGTCCCAAAAATATAAAGAGTAAAAGGGAATTAAATGAACTCACCTATTGTATTTTGTAGTAAAAATACATATAACAACATTGAACAATGCAAGGTTGGCCTTGGATTCACAAACCTATATCATTTGTGTATATTAATACATATAATCGTAATCAAACAATTTTATATATATTTAGTTATGTATTAAGATTTACTATTTATATATATGATTTAATTTAAAATATAATTATATATAATTTGTAACTTATTTATAATAACATTGTATTTAACAAGATAGTATTTAATATTAATATAGATGTACAATATATTTTTACATAAATGTCCTTTATTTATTAAAGTAATATTTTTAATACTAAAATAGTGACATTAATAATAATGATAATATTTAATAATAATACTTATAATAATAATAATAATAATAATAATAATATTAATAGTAATAATAATAGTAATAATAATAGTAATAATAATAATAATGGTAATTGTAATACTACCTCAAAGAAGTAGCCCTTAAAAATGCCCAAGTTCGGGTTCGAACCCGCGACGTCCCGCTAACTCGATAATATCCTTAACCATAATTATTATTATTGTTATTTCGCATATCATTAACGAATCATAATCGTCATCACGCTACATCGTTTTATTATTTTATGTAACATTATATTTAATTCGTTACTCGTTATCATCGTCTTCATAATCACCATCAATGTGATCATAATCATAAACATCTTCATCTTATTCGTTTATAACCCGCCACCACCACGATTATTATCATTTTATATATCTCTCGATCATGTTTTATCATAACATGGTCACAATTTTAAGGCTCATCCGAAGAATCAAGTCCTCGGTCCAAAACAAGGTGGTGGCCCAAATTTCTAACACAAAGTTCACGGTCCATTAAATATTAAACAACCATTCAGCCCAAGATAAAAGAATTGATTGTGCAGCTTAATTAAAAAGGAAAACGTCCAGCTCGTGAATTAAAAGAGGCGACAAAAAAAAATAACTGTTTTATTCGATTAGATTATTAAGTGGGTTGTCTAGTTGGATTTCCACTCACCACTTCCTATTGTGTTTGGTAGTGTAAAGGGATGTCACTGCCTTGTGTAGTGTTCAACCCATTCAATAAAGAATTCTCTTCACACACTTCAACCAATAAGTGCAGTAATTAGCTTCTTTTTGTAATTCATCACCGGGTTCACTGAAAGACTCTCCATCTCGCTATTTTTTGACAATTTCTTCAAAAGCACCTTAAATTGTTCCTCAAATTGCAGAATAATCAATCTTCTTTTATCATGATCTGGAAGTTTGTTTTCCTGATCCCATCACGGACAAACTTCCTTTTCATAGTAGGTTTGACCTACGATGGATCGTTATAAGAGATCGTATATAATGAAGTTGTTTAATTCGATTGCTTATTTGGAAATCGATTGATGGTGATGAGACGGTTTGTATTAGGGTTCAAGGGAGGTAAAATTGGATGACGAATGGTTGTACAGGTTCTCGGTTTCAAATACCAAAAGAGGGAGAGAGAAGACGAGCTAGAGAAAGAGGTATGTAGTTCATCGTTGTCGATGGTGGAGAGGTGGTGATCGACGGTGGTTGTTCGTGGTGTTCGAGAATGAAGGTGGTATGGTGCTCGGTGGTGGTCACGATGTTAGTGATGGAATCTATGGTGGTGTCAATTGGGTGATGGTTTGGTGGGTTCACGATGATGGAGGTGATCGGTTCACGATCATAACAAAAATAGATGTTAGGACACAAGATGGTGTAAGATGTTGGTTTGGTAGTCGATGGAAAAAGAAAAAAAATGTTACCGAAGATGCAATGATGGTGGTGGCACGGTTGGTAGTTAAGGGTGGCGACGGAGAAGAAGTAAGGTGGTGTTCGATAGGTTTATGGTTGTGGTGAACTAAAGGTGATGATGGTGATATGCTCACAACAAAATTTTAAAAGAGGGAGAGATAGAGAGAGAGAAGGTGGCGGCTTAAGTATGTGAGAGGGTGGTGTTGGTGACTTGAGGTTGTCATGGAGGTGATTGGTGGTGGTAGGGTGAAGAGTGGCCGATGGTGGTGATGGTTGTTCACGAAGAAGAATTAGAGGAAGAGAGAATACGAGGAAGATAGTGATAAGGAGATATGTAGAGATAGATAAGTTTGATGATTGTAGGGAAAAGAAATATGGTAGATTGAATCATATAATTGTGTAAGTAATGGGAATGTTAATCCTGATTGTTTGTATATGACAGTGAATTTGACATCTAACAACTACCATACAGAAACAAGGATTTAATAAAGTGTGATTGTGATCTTAAACAACCCGAATGATTCATTGAATTATAAATTGTATAACTAATATTAATACTTAATATAATTTCTTATTAATGATAATTCTTTTAATATTATTAATACTAATAAAAATAATAATAACAATACAAATAATAACAATAATACAATTAATAAGTATAATGATATTTATCAATAATAATGTTCATAATACTGATATTAATATTTATTTTAATAATAATCAATTTAATATATTATCTATATATATATATATATATATATATATATATATATATATATATATATATATATATATATTACTATTACAACTTGTAATTACATTTATTATTTATGTATTAATATATTATGTGATGCCTTTTATTGAGTAGTTAATATTCATATATTTTATATATAATAGAATCATATATAATTTCAATGTAGTATTTTTATATATATACTTTTATATATTTTAACAATAACTTAATTATTCTAATTATTACTTTTATATTCTTAACTTTAATGTTTATATTAAATTTTATTATTTTCAATTATTATATATATATATATATATATATATATATATATATATATATATATATATATATATATATATATATATATACATTTATGTTTATATATTTAATTACACACAATTGTTCGTGAATCGTCGACATGGTCAAAGGTCAAATGTATACATGAACCTAGATTCAAAGTTTTCGAGACTCAACATTTTAGACTTTGCTTATCGTGTCAAATTCATATGAAGATTAAATTTAAATTTGGTCGAAAATTCCCGGGTCGTCACAGTACCTACCCGTTAAAGAAATTTCGTCCCGAAATTTGAGTGAGGTGGTCATGGCTAACAATAAAAATATTTTCATGATGAATATGAATTGATAAATAGAGTTTTATCATCATCGAGTAATATGGATAAAACAATTCGACTATTCGAAGAGTACGAATGAAGCTATTACAAAAGATTGAGATAGAGATTTAACTTTTGACGTAGTCACTGTTAATCTCTGGAATTCAAGGGATTTAAAGAAAATATTCGAAATCCAAAAGATTTGATTTTTCAGCGAGTAGGAAAATTAAGATCTCTATAATTAAATGCGATCATCTGTCTCGATTGCTTTGTCTGATATTTCCAATATAATTTAAGTTCTTCCGTCCCATTATTTTCACCATTCCTACACTTTCTTTCTTAGTTCCTACATCTAAAAGATTGTGAAAATGCTTAATCCAGTTCTAATTTTTTTCCTTATCCTTACTATCACAACAATCATTCTCCTTTTCCAATTTCCACCGGAGGAATCTGTTTTCTTCTTCTTCGCCGTTGGGGTTATAGTGTTTTTAATTCTCCCGTGTCTTTATGTTGTGATAAACATTGACATACACGGTTTGTAATTTATGTGTTGTTGTTGGGTTTTATATCTTCCCTTATGTTTCGGAGCTCTTTACCTTTTTAATCTCCTCTTGATCTCTAGTAAAACGAGTAATGGTCCAGAATTTGTAAGTATGAAGTTTCGAATGAACTTAATGTTCTAATCAAGAAAGAACGTAATAGCACGATTTGATATGTCAAATTACCAGAATCATTGAGAATAGAACTATCAAGAATATATTTCTTGATATGTTCAGAGGTTAATTAGAATGAAAGAGTTATGTAACATGGCACATGATGACGTTATGATCCATGAATCATCTTGTCCCATTAAAAACTCAGCATGACTTACTGCAATATAATCACGTTGGCCAGACGTCATTATATTATACTAACCCATGCTTCAGTTCCCAACACTTCTCCACAATTCATTCATAATTTATACTTTTATTTTACAGAAGTTTCCAATATAATGGAATACAGAAAACACGAAGAGGTAATTAATTTCGGATAAGAATATTTATGAAAATATCCTCAGAAATATCGAAGATATTTATGATGATATTTTGGAATTTCTATGTTCGAAGGTTGATGAAGAAAAATTTTCCGCAAGATTTTAACATGACTTCGGAGAAAGATATTCTCTAAAGATTTCATCGGATCCAGAATTACCTGGATTCTTTGAATATAGGGTTTGGTACTTGTAATTTGTCCACGGCTTCCTTCATAGTTTCGCATAATCAGCTTTTCGGTACTAAATTTTCTATTGGGCGTTTCCAACATTCCATTCTTTATTATCAAACTTTTGACCGTTTAGACCATCTACGATTTTTGCTGTTTCCTCTGCATTTAATGCTACCATATCTGAATCATCGGTTATCAATTCGAGGTGTATTCAAGAGAATTGTGTTTTTAGATGATTAACCGCTGATGGTAATATGGTGTAATATAAAAGGTTTCCCGGTAATAATAAAAGAACACGCATATAAATCAAGGTTATAATAAGGTTGTTTTGAATGAAAAGTCGAAGTTGTCTTGCTGGAGCTGTGACAATATTGGCTATTTTGCACGGGAGTTGTAAAGTTATGTTGGGTAATAATAACGCTAAATGAACTAGCACAGCTATGTGTTTAACGTTTACTCAGGTTTCCGAGTGTTTTCAGGTGCATAACTATATGCATCAATCTTTTCTTCCGTAGATGAAGTGCGGCTGGTTCGTCCTCTCGATTGAGGTGTCTTCAAGAGTCATGAAAGGTTTGAACACGGATTGGGATCGTCAAGATTCAAATGAGGTTTAAGATGAAATCAAGTGGCAACTTGAGGAAATATTTAACTGTAGTAGATGTAATTTATTTAAGATCTTTTAAGACCATAATGTGTTGTAATTAATATTTTCTACTCTTTTAATACTTTTTTTTAATTGTACATGATAGTAGTCCAATAGTCTAATAGTTCAACCAAAACTAGTATATTATAAGGATATAGTCATATAGGAACAGTTAGTTAGGAACAGTCAGCCAGGATTTGGTTAGTATAGGTTTAAAATTTTACGTAGTTAATTAATTGGTTACTAATCAATTTTTTTTATTCATTATTTTCTTCCTTATGCCACTTGTCAAATCTTGACTTGGATTTTGATTGGCAGAAAACTCGTATATGAAATTAATTGGAATGAAAATAGTTATTCTTTGGTGAACAGACACGTATACCTGTGGAGTAAGTAGGATAGTAAATGACTGTTGAATCAGATTCGAAGAATGTACATTGTAACTTATTAACGTGAAATCTAAATATTCCTCGGGTATTACCTACCCGTTAAAATATTTTTATCATTAATAGTTTGTACGAAAGACTTTTTAATTACAGACTTTATGAAAATATACTTACATATATATTTTCTTCAGATGTAATCATGGATTTAATGAGTCAATGTGATATTAAACTCATATGGTTTACCGTTAGAACTAGAATACATAATCTCTAAAATATTAAAGATTACATAATTGCCAGGTAGAACAAAAATAAATGATGTGTAACGATAAGTAGAACGAAGATAATCGATGTAAAACGATATGTAGAACGAAGATCATGCTTAGGGTATAGATTGCGGTGTTGAGGCATGTGATGTTGAAACTTGGGTTGTTGGTGGTACTGGTGTTGATATTGGTAATACTGTTGGTGCCGGTGATGTTGCTGAAGCTGGTACGTTTTGCACCATATTTTCCAAAGCCACTACTCGAGCGCAAAGCTCATTGACTTCTTCTATTATGCTGGGATGATTATCGGTTCAGACGAGCGGATGAATGAGGTTTAGAATTTTAGACAGAATATAATCATGGCGAGATATTCAGAAAATGAGGGTGAAAATGGTGTTTCGGACTAGTTCACTGGTAAGCGCTTCGGGTTCTTCGTCAAGAGGTAAATTCGATTGGTGCAAAGGATCGCCTTCTTCGCGTCTCCATTGATTAAGTCGACTACGAACCCATCAGATGAATTGGGGGTGGATGATTGATGGATTTATTCTGATGACACCGCTTTCGGAGCTCGAGTGGAAATCCATATCGGAATAGTTGTCGGAATAACTATCGGAATAGCTATCGAAATCTGAGGGACTCGAATTGGGTGAGGGATTCATCTCGTACGATCAGATGAAGTATTTTCGATAAGAAATAGATTAAAGGATGTAGATCAGTACCCTGCAATACATAATTTACATATGCATATATAATACTAAAATCCCATAAGTTACGGAGGAATCTACGGAAAATGACAGGTAAAGTTTACAATATCAGATACGCTAAGATATGAATTAGCAGACATGCTAAGATATGAATTTTATCTATACACTAATCATGAAATCAATGCAATAAGATGTGTCTAGACTAAGGATGATAAGCAAGTGATTCTCTAAGAATGATAAGCAGGTAATTTTTGACACGAAATGATAAGCAAAACTTTTGACATGCAGACACGGTCGAAGTCCAGACTCACTAATGCATTCTAACGACTATCAGCTAGACTCACTAATGCAAGACCTGGTTCGCTAAGACCACCGATCTGATACCAACTGAAAGGACCCGTCCTAATCCATCCGGACGAAGTCCATATCGATTACAAATGATTCACAACAGTTGATTACATCGCGAGGTAATTGACCTCTATATGATACATTTTACAAACATTGCATTCGTTTTTAAAAGACAAACTTTTGTTACATCGACAGTTGACAGGCATGCATATCATTTCATAATATATCCAAATATAATTGACTTAATAATAATCTTGATGAACTCAATGACTCGAATGCAACATCTTTTGAAATATGTCATGAATGACACCAAGTAATATCCCTAATATGAGCAAATGCACAGCGGAAGATTTCTTTTGTATCTGAGAATAAACATACTATCAAGTGTCAACCAAAAGGTTGGTGAGTTCATAAGTTTATCATAAAACAATAAAATTCATCATTTTGATAGACCACAATATTTAAATCCTGCATGGTACAAATGGGCCCGAATCCTATACCCACCTGTAATGTACATGCTATATCTTTTAAATACAGTACATCTTTCTCGTGTACGAAACCATTGAACAAATGGGCCCGAATCCTATACCCACCTATTGTATTTTGTAGTAAAAATACATATAACAACATTGAACAATGCAAGGTTGGCCTTGGATTCACGAACCTATATCATTTGTGTATATTAATACATATAATCGTAATCAAACAATTTTATATATCTTTAGTTATGTATTAAGATTTACTATTTATATATATGATTTAATTTTAAATATATTTATATATTATTTGTAACTTATTTATAATAACATTGTATTTAACAAGATAGTATTTAATATTAATATAGATGTACAATATATTTTTACATAAATGTCCTTTATTTATTAAAGTAATATTTTTAATACTAAAATAGTGACATTAATAATAATGATAATATTTAATAATAATACTTATAATAATAATAATAATAATAATAATAATAATAATAATAATAATATTAATAGTAATAATAATACTAATAATAATAGTAATAATAATAATAATAATGGTAATTGTAATACTACCTCAAAGAAGTAGCCCTTAAAAATGCCCAAGTTCGGGTTCGAACCCACGACGTCCCGCTAACCCGATAATATCCTTAACCATAATTATTATTATTGTTATTTCGCATATCATTAACGAATCATAATCATCATCACGCTACATCGTTTTATTATTTTGTGTAACATTATATTTAATTCGTTACTCGTTATCATCTTCTTCATAATCACCATCAATGTGATCATAATCATAAACATCTTCATCTTATTCGTTTATAACCCGTCACCACCACGATTATCATCATTTTATATATCTCTCGATCATGTTTTATCATAACATGGTCACAATTTTAAGGCTCATCCGAAGAATCAAGTCCTCGGTCCAAAATAAGGTGGTGGCCCAAATTTCTAACACAAAGTTCACGGTCCATTAAATATTAAACAACCATTCGGCCCAAGATAAAAGAATTGATTGTGCAGCTTAATTAAAAAGGAAAACGTCCAGCTCGTAAATTAAAAGAGGCGACAAAAAAAATAACTGTTTTATTCGATTAGATTATTAAGTGGGTTGTCCAGTTGGATTTCCACTCACCACTTCCTATTGTGTTTGGTAGCGTAAAGGGATGCCACTGCCTTGTGTAGTGTTCAACCCATTCAATAAAGAATGCTCTTCACACACTTCAACCAATAAGTGCAGTAATTAGCTTCTTTTTGTAATTCATCACCGGGTTCACTGAAAGACTCTCCATCTCGCTATTTTTTGACAATTTCTTCAAAAGCACCTTAAATTGTTCCTCAAATTGCAGAATAATCAATCTTCTTTTAACATGATCTGGAAATTTGTTTTCCTGATCCCATCACGAACAAAATTCCTTTTCATAGTAGGTTTGACGTACGATGGATCGTTATAAGAGATCGTATATAATGAAGTTGTTTAATTCGATTTCTTATTTGGAAATCGATTGATGGTGATGAGACGGTTTGTATTAGGGTTCAAGGGAGGTAAAATTGGATGACGAATGGTTGTACAGGTTCTCGGTTTCAAATACCAAAAGAGGGAGAGAGAATACGAGCTAGAGAAAGAGGTATGTAGTTCATGGTTGTCGATGGTGGAGAGGTGGTGATCGACGGTGGTTGTTCATGGTGTTCAAGAATGAAGGTGGTATGGTGCTCAGTGGTGGTCACGATGTTAGTGATGGAATCTATGGTGGTGTCAATTGGGTGACGGTTTGGTGGGTTCACGATGATGGAGGTGATCGGTTCACGATCATAACAAAAATAGATGTTAGGACACAAGATGGTGTAAGATGTTGGTTTGGTAGTCGATGGAAAAAGAAAAAAAAATGTGACCGAAGATGCAATGATGGTGGTGGTACGGTTGGTAGTTAAGGGTGGCGACGGAGAAGAAGTAAGGTGGTGTTCGATGGGTTTATGGTTGTGGTTAACCAAAGGTGATGATGGTGATATGCTCATAACAAAATTTTAAAAGAGGGAGAGATAGAGAGAGAGAAGGTGGCGGCTTAAGTATGTGAGAGGGTGGTGTTGGTGACTTGAGGTTGTCGTGGAGGTGATTGGTGGTGGTAGGGTAAAGAGTGGCCGATGGTGGTGATGGTTGTTCACGAAGAAGAATTAGAGGAAGAGAGAATACGAGGAAGATAGAGATAAGGAGATATGTAGAGATAGATAAGTTTGATGATTGTAGGGAAAAGAAATATGGTAGATTGAATCATATAATTGTTTAAGTAATGGGAAAGTTAATCCTGATTGTTTGTATATGACAGTGAATTTGACATCTAACAACTACCATACAGAAACAAGGATTTAATAAAGTGTGATTGTGATCTTAGACAACCCGAATGATTCATTGAATTATAAATTGTATAACTAATATTAATACTTAATATAATTTCTTATTAATGATAATTCTTTTAATATTATTAATACTAATAAAAATAATAATAAAAATACAAATAATAACAATAATACAATTAATAAGTATAATGATATTTATCAATAATAATGTTCATAATACTGATATTAATATTTATTTTAATAATAATCAATTTAATATATTATCTATATATATTACTATTACAACTTGTAATTACATTTATTATTTATGTATTAATATATTATGTGATGCCTTTTATTGAGTAGTTAATATTCATATATTTTATATATAATAGAATCATATATAATTTCAATGTAGTATTTTTATATATATACTTTTATATATTTTAACAATAACTTAATTATTCTAATTATTACTTTTATATTCTTAACTTTAATGTTTATATTAAATTTTATTATTTCCAATTATTATATATATATATATATATATACATTTATGTTTATATATTTAATTACACACAATTGTTCGTGAATCGTCGACATGGTCAAAGGTCAAATGTATACATGAACCTAGATTCAAAGTTTTCGAGACTCAACATTTTAGACTTTGCTTATCGTGTCAAATTCATATGAAGATTAAATTTAAATTTGGTCAAAAATTCCCGGGTCGTCACACATCTTCCCCCTTAACCCTTAATTGATGATAACTCGAGCGGAGATCGATTTTTGAATATACACAAGACCCTTGTAGTTGATCAAAGAGGTTATCGATACGAGGAAGAGGATATCGATTTTTAACCGTCAATTTATTTAGTTCACGATAATCAATGCACATTCGTAGGGATTCGTCTTTCTTTTTAACAAACAAAATCGGAGCGCCCCAAGGTGAATGGCTAGGTTGGATAAAACCACGATCAAGTAGTTCTTGGATTTGACTTTGCAATTCTTGCATTTCGGATGGAGCGAGTCTATAAGGTGCACGTGCTACGGGTGCGGCCCCTGGAATAAGATCGATTTGGAATTCAACCGGTCGATGAGGTGGAAGACCCGGCAATTCGTCGGGAAATACATCGGAATAGTCACTAACAATTGGCACATCATCGATGTGCTTCTCATCGGACTCGACTTTCTTAACGTGAGCAAGGATCGTAAAACAACCATTACGTAGTAGTTTTCTAACTTTAATACACGAAACGAGGTTAAGTCCGGTGCAACTCTTATCGCCATAGACGATCAAAGGTTCACCATTCTCGATAGGGATTCGGATTGCGTTAAGATCGCAAAGGATGTGAGATTTTGTTTTGGCTAGCCAATTCATACCGATTAATATATCGAAGCTTCCTAGTACCATGGGTATCAAGTCAATTTCAAACTCATTACCCAAAATGTTTAACGTACACCCCCGGTAATGTGTGTCGGCACTCAATAGTTTTCCGTTAGCCACTTCAATGGTATAAGTGGTATCTAATGGGAGTGGTGGAGTATTAAAAGAATGAGTCAGAGTTTTGGATACAAAACTCTTATCGGCACCCGAATCGAATAAACAAGTAACATAAGTGTTGTTGAGGAGAAACGTACCCGTGACTAATTCATTGTCATCTCGGGCTTCCTCGGTGTTGATGTTGAAAGCTCGGCCGCGTGTGTTGGGGTTGGCTTTCTTCTTCGGACATGCATTTCTAAAATGTCCCGTTTGGCCACATTCATAACAAGTACCCGGTTTTGGTGCATTGGGCACCTTTTGAGCGACGGGGGCAGCACTTCTACAATCGTTGGCCACATGACCACCCCTTTGGCACCGGTGGCAAAATAGATTGCTACATTCACCATAGTGGTGCTTGTGGCATTTGTTGCAAAAGGGTTTATTTCCGCCATAACTTTTCTTGGCGTCGGAGGTGTAAGGCTTCTTAGCAAAGTTGTTGTTGCTTGATTGGGAGGGTTCCCACTTTCTTTTGTTGCCGCCCGATTTATCCTCGGCCTTAGGTGCCGGAACTACAATTTCGTCAACCGTTTCGATCAATTGGCGGGCCATGTTCAATGCTTGTTGTAGATTAGCGGGTTTGGATGACATCACCCCTTGTTTGATGCTCTTTGGAAGACCATACATATAAAGTTCGACCCTTAGAGATTCGGGGTTCATGAGGTTGGGACACATCAAGGATAGTTCGGCGAATCGTTGATTATAGGCCTTGAGATCGTTTCCGACCGCCTCTAAGGTTCTTAGCTCTTGTTCGAGGTTTCAGGTTTCTTCGCAAGGGAAATATTCGATGACCATCTTTTCCCTTAAATTGGCCCAAGAGAGGGCGTGAGCTTCATCGGTACCCACTGATTGTACATAAGTATTCCACCATGTAAGAGCGACACCGGCGAAGGTGTGAGTGGAGTATTTAACCTTGTCTTGGTCTCGACAACCGCTTATGCTAAAGACGGCCTCCGTTTGTTCGAACCATCGAGTAAGAGTAACCGGTCCCCCGATTGCATCAAAAGTGTGAGGTTTGCACCCCATGAAGGATTTGTAGGAGCACCCTTCGTTTGAGTTACCGGCTCCATTATTGTTGTTGTGGTTGTTGTTATTGTTGGAGGAGTGATCGGCCATGGCCGCTTCCACGGCGGTGGCTATCATTCGTTGTAGAGCTTGTTCGGGAGTCTCATGGCGTGGCACACGACGAGGATGCATTGTTCCTTCAAAACATAAGAATACCGTTGATTAGTATTCTTAATAATACTAACCATGATATGGAATAAGGATAGAGAAAAATTTTCCTTGACTCGCCTTAAATTCTTTATGTCATAATGTCGGAATGTTCATATGAGTCACCGTAATATAATCCCGAAAATTATATTACCTAATTCATATGTGCATTCGACACTAATTCAAATAGTCAAGGTGGCGCGTCAATTAAATTAAGTAACGTGAGATTAAGGTTGAGTAAGAAATTGATGTGATAGACGAGTTCGAGTATAATGCACAAGTAGTCAAGTAATTCCTACTTCATGTCTATATGCCGGTTGTAGTCTAGACTCACCAATGTACCCTATGACTCGGGGTTGACACCAATGAACTCTAAATCCCTACAACCAACGCTCTGATACCATCTGTAGCGACCCGACCAAATCATGTTTGACGGCGCCGACTACTTCGGTCCCGTTGCGTGGTCATAAGTCTTTATTATGATGTTTGACCAAAATATGTCCCATTTTTTTCATAAGTAAAGGGATGTTTCAAGTTTACAAATGTAGTTCAAAAGATTAGTTACAATACAAAGTTTAACGTACGAATGAAACCTATGCGACACAATTTAAAGTAGTCAAAAGATGCTCCAACTATGCATGCATACTCGACATCCAAGCAAGTATCAAAAAGAGTGCGGAAGCATGTATCAAGTAGCTTTCAAGGACCTGAGAAAACATATAAAAAACTGTCAACGAAAACGTTGGTGAAATCATAGGTGTTTTAGTAAACGTTGCATTTGAACCACAAGATTTAATATAATATGATTATCAAAATCATTTGTATTCCAAAGTTGTTATTTGTTTCGCGGGCACCCAATTATCAAACTTAACTATTTTGAACCCTTTGCGTAGTGTTAGAACATACACTAGACCCAAAAATATATTTCATCCGCTAACGGTAGCGAACCGTCCGAATGAGGCTCGTCAAGCCCATGTGATCACATAATATAAGTTCACGTTTACACCCTGCAAGTGTAACTAATGATAATTGAATTGAGGATTTTCGTTCAAACCCGTACGTGGAATGTTCGTTTTCGTACTTGTGTTCAATGTATAAAAGTATGATACGTATATGTTTCTCATCCCATAGTTTAAAGCATAAAAGTTGTTTGAAAGATGGGACTATGATCTCACCTTGAGTGCACGTATGAAAAGTACTTCACAAAGTAACGTGTGCGAAGGATAGTGCTAGTCTTGACCTAAACAAATAGGTCGTATCAATAACGGTAAACACGATAGGTCAAAGATGTTCAATTAGTCATATGGCTCGTTACGACTCGATTATGTAGCATGTGAAATCAAATTGTCAAGTTTCATGCAAGATACAAGTATAGAAACAAGTTAGGAAGGTTGCATAATCATTTGGTTAAGTTTGACAAAAAGTCAAACTTTGGTCGGTCAAAGTCAACGAAAAAGTCAACACGTTCGGGTCGGGTCCCGAACTAATTTTCTGAGGTTTTTAATCATATATGAGCATGTTAGAACAAGTTATATGTGAATCGGAGGTGCGTAGCATAGCAAACATTATTCGAAAATCGACAAAGTTGGACAGACCACTTTGGCGCGCGGCGCGGGTATATGGCGCGCCGTGCCATTACCTGTGCAGAGAATTCTGGCAGTTTTTAAGTTTTATGCACGAACCTAACTTCAACCAATCACCATTTATGACCCGCAAACAACCAAAGCATGTATCTTATATCATCGGAAAGGTATTTTGACAAGGAAAAAAACTAAACACATTTCATCCATCACATTTACTTTTACAACAACCAAAATCACATTCAAAGCTCCTCATTAAATGCACTCAAGTTCATAAATGAAATTCGATGATTCGGCAACCAATTTACATGAATGATATGCCGTTTCGAAGGTGATCAAGCATACAATACAACCTAACACTTATAAATAACATTTCATGTCATTCAAAGCATCAAAAGTTCATTTCAAGTTCATCAAACCCTAATCCAAATCCACCAAAACCAATAATCAAGTTTATGAAGTTTTCTAAAACAACCTACACATCAAATTGAAGCTAGTGCTACTAGTAACACATTTAATACTTGCACTTTACCATAACAACAACATTTAAGCAACCAAATTACCAAATCAAACACACCAAAGTTCATATTCAAGCTAGTTACTTCAAATAACGAAATCGAGCATATAAATCATATAATCATGTTAGACTTGAGCCACAGACACTAATTAACAACTTTATAAGTTAAAAACATCAAGAACACAAAATCTAGTGATTTTAGAAAGTTACCCAAACTTGATGAAATCGGTATGGAATCGAAGAGGAAGATGAGAGGATTCCGAATATGCAATTTGTTTAGATGGATGCTTGCTCAATTTGATTTAGATGATGATTCTTGAAATTGGAGAATTGAGAGAAAATATGGAAGTAGAAGAAAAAAAAGGGAAATGAAAAAGAAAAGATGGGGGTGGGGGTTGACTAGTCAAAGGCTAGTCACCTCTTTGGCATTTTGGCGAAACTAGTCCCTCAAGTTCGTTTGCGGGTGCGTGAAATACCTAGACGAGATATTTTTAAAACACGTTTTAACCGGAGATGTTATAAACATATAACGGGATTTAAATAGTTAAACGGAAAAGTAAATGGAAAAAGGCGGGATGTTACAGCCGGTGGGTGGTTTATGGTAGTAGTTGGTGTTGAGTTTACAGTCGCAAACATCGGCTCAACTAATGAGAGTTCTTGGCCAAACCAAACGAAAATATAAAAGGAGAAGAAAAAAATACGATGGGATAGTACCAATAATGATTCAAATATGTTTGCTTTTAGTAATAGAAGGAAAGTAGTTGAAGTTGGGGTTGGTGAGGATAGAAAATTCACAGCTCACAATCCACTTCTTCTTTATTGACAAAAGATCACAAGAAATAAAATGAATGGACAGTTGATACGGATACATAACAGATTTGATTTATTTACTTGTTTTTATTTTTAAGATTATTAATAATGATAATAGTAATTATAAATGATAATAATTAATAATAGTATTAATATTGATATCATTAGTAATAATAATAATAATATTAGTATTAGTATAACAAATTAATATCAATACATAATTAGTTACATGAAATATTATAAATTTCTAAGTGTAATATTTATAGGTTATACGCATATATATTACCATATACATAAAATAACCAGGTATAGAAATTATGTGTATATACTTTATATAATATCTTACAATTGTATTGTATATACGTAATTATTTGTTTTTAATATCGTAAAAAAATGGTATCTCTATATATTCAATAACTAAATCGTATAATATATTTTATTAACGTGTTCAAGTTATAATTTATATACATATATTATATATATATATACATATTTATTTACAAACAGTTGTTCGTGAATCGTCGGAAATAGTCAAAGGGTAAATGAATAGTTCAAAAATTTTGAGACTCAACATTACAGACTTTGCTTATCGTGTCGAAACCATATGAAGATTAAGTTTAAATTTGGTCGGAAATTCCCGGGTCATCACAGATTCGGGTGCGGATAGAAGCTATATGAGTAGAGATTTTTGTGCTAAATTAAGTTGTCCATTAATGCCACTGGATAATAATTTTTTACTCGAATTAGCAAATTACATCAGATAAAATATGTCAGAATCGAGAAATTAAACTGGTTAGCGAAACGTTTAAGATTGATTTGATACCAGTAGAATTAGGGAGTTTTGATGTAATAATTGGCATGGACTGATTGAAAGAGGTGAAAGTTGAGATCGTTTGTTACAAAAATGCGATACGCATTATGCGCGAAAAGAGAAAACACTTAATGGTGTACGGAGAAAAGAGCAACGCGAAGTTAAATCTTATTAGTAACCTGAAGGCGCAAAAGCTAATAAGAAAAGGTTGCTATGCCGTTCTAGCACACGTCGAGAAAGTCAATTCCAAAGAAAAGAACATCAATGATGTTCCCGTCGCAAAAGTATTTCTCGATGTATTTCCGAAAGAATTATCGGGATTACTTTCACATCGATCCGTTGAATTTTAAATAGATCTTGTACCGGGAGTTGCACCAATAGCTCGTGCTCCTTACAGACTTACACCCGGAGAAATGAAGGAATTTCAAAGTCAACTACAAGAACTGTTAGAACGTGGTCTCATTCGACCAAGCACATCACCATGGGGAGCTCTTGTTTTGTTTGTCAAAAAGAAGGATGGTACATTCAGATTGTGTATCGACTATCGAGAGTTGAACAAACTTACCATCAAAAATCGTTACCCACTACCGAGAATCGACTACAAGGCTCGTCAGTTTATTCGAAGATTGATTTACGTTCTGGGTATCATCAAATGCGGGTGAAGGAGGATGATATTCCGAAGACTGCTTTCAGAACACGTTACGGTCATTACGAGTTTATGGTTATGCCGTTTGGGTTGACTAACGCACCAGCCGTGTTCATGGACCTCATGAACCGAGTGTGTGGACTATACCTTGACAAGTTTGTCATTGTTTTCATCAATGACATACTCATTTACTCAAAGAATGATCAAGAGCACGAAGAACATTTGAGAAAACTGCTAGAGTTGCTGAAGAAAGAAAAACTGTACGCTAAGTTTTCAAAGTGTGCATTTTGGTTGGAAGAAGTTCAATTCCTCGGTCACATAGTAAACAAAGAGGATATTCAGGTGGATACGGCAAAGATTAAAACCATTGAAAAGTGGGAAACCCCAAAAACTCCGAAACATATACGTCAATTTTTAGGATTGGCTGGTTACTACAGAAGATTCATCCAAGATTTTTCCAAAATAGCAAAACCCTTGACTTCATTAACGCATAAAGGAAAGAAATTTGAATGGAAGGATGAGCAGTAGAAAGCGTTTCAATTGTTGAAGAAAAAGTTAACTACGACACCTATATTGTCATTGCCTGAAGGGAATGATGATTTTGTGATATATTGTGACGCCTCAAAGCAAGGTCTCTGTTGCGTATTAATGCAACGAACGAAGGTAATTGCTTATGCTTCCAGACAATTGAAGATTCATGAGCAAAATTATACGACTCACGATTTGGAATTGGGCGCTGTTGTTTTTGCAATAAAGACTTGGAGGTACTACTTATATGGGGTCAAAAGTATTATATATACCGACCACAAAAGTCTCCAACACATATTTAATCAGAAACAACTGAACATGAGGCAGCGTAGGTGGATTGAATTGTTGAATGATTACGACTTTGAGATTCGTTACCACCCGGGGAAGGCAAATGTGGTAGCCCACGCTTTGAGTAGAAAGGACAGAGATCCTATGCGGGTAAAAGCTATGAATATAATTATTCGTACTAACCTTACTACTCAAATAAAGGAGGTGCAACAAGGAGTTTTAAAAGAGGGAAATTTGAAGAATGAAATACCCAAAGGTTCGGAGAAACATCTTAATATTAGGGAAGACGGAACTCGGTATAGGGCTGAAAGAATTTGGGTACCAAAGTTTGGAGATGTGAGATAAATGGTACTTAAGGAAGCACATAAAACTGGATACTCAATACATCCCAGAGCGGGAAAGATGTACAAAGATCTCAAGAAACACTTTTGGTGGCTGGGTATGAAAGCCGATATTGCTAAATACGTAGGAGAATATTTGACGTGTTCTAAGGTCAAAGCTGAACATCAGAAACCATCAGGTCTACTTCAACAACCTGAAATCCCAGAATGGAAATGGGAAAACATTACCATGGATTTCATTACTAAACTGCCAAGGACTGCAAGTGGTTATGATACTATTTGGGTAATAGTCGATCGCCTCACCAAGTCAGCACACTTTCTGCCAATGAGAGAAGATGATAAGATAGAGAAGTTAGCACGACTGTATTTGAAGGAAGTCGTCTCCAGACATGGAATACCAATTTCTATTATCTCTGATAGGGATGGCAGATTTATTTCAAGATTCTGGCAGACATTACAGCAAGCATTAGGAACTCGTCTAAATATGAGTACGGCCTATCATCTAAAAACTAATGGGCAGAGTGAAAGGATGATACAAACGCTTGAAGACATGCTACGAGCATGTGTTATTGATTTCAGAAATAGTTGGGATCGACACCTACCGTTAGCAGAATTTTCCTACAACAACAGCTACCATTCAAACATTGAGATGGCGCTGTTAGAAGCACTTTATGGTAGAAAGTGTAGGTCTCCGATTTGTTGGAGTGAAGAGGGGGATAGACAAATTACGGGTCCGGAGATAATTCAAGAAACTACCGAGAAGATCATCCAAATTCAACAACGACTGAAAACCGCTCAAAGTCGACAAAAGAGCTACACGGACAGTAAAAGAAAAGATATGGAATTTGAAATTGGTGATATGGTCATGCTTAAGGTTTCATCTTTTAAAGGCGTTGTTCGATTTGGTAAACGGGGGAAATTAAATCCGAGGTACATTGGACCATTCAAGATTATAGATCGTGTCGGACCAGTAGCTTCGCGGCTGTACATAACACTTTCCACGTCTCGAATTTGAAGAAATGTTTTGCTAAAGAAGATCTCACTATTCCATTAGACGAAATCCAAATCAACGAAAAACTTCAATTTATTGAAGAACCCGTCGAAATAATGGATCGTGAGGTTAAAAGATTTAAGTAAAATAAAATACCAATCGTTAAGGTTCGATGGAATTCTCGTAGAGGACCCGAGTTCACCTGGGAGCGTGAAGACCAGATGAAAAAGAAATACCCGCACTTATTTCCAAAAGATTCGTCAACACCTTCAACAACTTAAAATTTCGGGATGAAATTTATTTAACGGGTAGGTACTGTAGTGACGTAAACTTTTCCATGTTTATATGTATTAAATGAAATTGATATTTACATGATTAAATATTTCCAACATGTTAAGCAATCAAACTTGTTAAGACTTGATTAATTGAAATAGGTTTCATGTAGACAATTGACCACCCAGTTTGCCTGATGTTTCACGAACGTCATAACTTGTGATAATTATATAATCGTTTTATTTTTTTATGATGTAAGTTTTTATTTTATATATATATATATATATATACATATATATATATATATATATATATATATATATATATAAGAAGAAATTCAAATAAATCAAAGATGTACAAGTAAAACACTATTTGCTACAGTAAAATACTATTTGCTACAGTAAACACAATTTACTCGTATTCAATCCGTATTCGTACTCGTACAATACCTAACCTCTAGACGTATATACTATTGGTATATACATTTCAATGATCAGCTCTTAGCAGCCTTGGTGAGTCACCTAAGCATGTGGGAACCATCATTTAACATCTAGCATGAAATATCTAACAAAAATACAAACTAATGGAGCCTATATCACAAGTGCTCATTCACGTTTTTCTTCACCAACCATAAACACATTTTCATTCCGACTTTTATGCATCAAATTACTCTCTCTCAATTCCTCTCTTATTGTTCTAAGTGTTCTTCATCATTGTCTTCATAATTTAGCTCAATCTAGTTAACCTAGATCAACATACAAAACAACTACTCGAGAACACTTCATAAATGCTTACTTCCAAGCTTTCTAATCCATTCCAAGTAATCATCTAAGATCAAAAAACCTATGTTATTTACAGTAGGTTATCATTCTAATTCAAGGTATAATTCATATTCAAACTTTGATTCAATTTCTATAACTATAACAATCTTAATTCGAGTAGAAATCTTACTTGAACTTGTTTTCGTGTCATGATTTTACTTCAAGAACTTTCAAGCCATTCAAGATCCTTTGAAGCTAGATCATTTCTTGTCACATCCAGTAGGTTTACCTACTAAAATTGAGGTAACAATGATGTTCATAACATCATTCGATTTATATATATATAAAACTATCTTATTCGAAGATTATAACTTGTAATCACTAGAACATAGTTTAGTTAATTCTAAACTTGTTCGCAAATAAAGTTAATCCTTCTAACTTGAATTTTAAAATCAACTAAACACATGTTCTATATCTATATGATATGCTAACTTAATGATTTAAAACCTGAAAACACAAAAAATACCGTAAAACCGGATATATGCCGTCGTAGTAACACCGCGGACTGTTTTGGGTTAGTTAATTAAAAACTATGATAAAATTTGATTTAAAAGTTGTTCTTCTATAAAAATGATTTTTCTTATGAACATGAAACTATATCCAAAAATCATGGTTTAACTCAAAGTGAAAGTATGTTTTTTCAAAATGGTCATCAAGACGTCGTTCTTTCGACTGAAATGACTACCTTTACAAAAATGACTTGTAATCTGTATTTCCGACTATAAACTTATACTTTTTCTATTTTGATTCATAAACTTAAGTTCAATATGAAACCATAGCAACTTGAATCACTCAAAACGGATTTAAAACGAAGAAGTTTTGGGTAAAACAAGATTGGATAATTTTGCTTGATGTAGCTACGTGAAAATTGGTAACAAATCTATATTAATCATATCCTAGCTAACTTATATTGGATCATATATGTATTCTAATATAGTATGTAATCTTGGGATACCATAGACACGTATGCAAATGTTTTGACATATCATATTGACCCATGTATATATATTATTTGGAACAACCATAGACACTCTATATGCAGTAATGATTGAGTTAGCTATACAGGGTTGAGGTTGATTCCAAAAATATATATACTTTGAGTTGTGATCTAGCCTGAGATGTGTATACACTAGGTCGTGGATTGATTCAAGATAATATATATCGATTTATTTCTGTACATCTAACTGTGGACAACTAGTTGTAGGTTACTAACGAGGACAACTGACTTAATAAACTTAAAACATTAAAATGTATTAAAAATGTTGTAAATATATTTTGAACATACTTTGATATATATGTACATATTTGTTATAGGTTCGTGAATCGACAAGTGGCCAAGTCTTACTTCCCGACGAAGTAAAAATCTGTGAAAGTGAGTTATAGTCCCACTTTTAAAATCTATTATTTTTTGGGATGAGAATACATGCGATTTTATAAATGTCTTACAAAATAGACACAAGTAATCGAAAATACTTTATATGTTGAATTATAGAACCGAATATGCCCCTTTTTAGCTTGGTAGCCTAAGAATTAGGGAAATGGCCCCTAATTGACGCGAATCATAATGATAGATCTATTTGGCCTAACAAGCCTCATCCGAGTTACAGATGCTTTAGTACTTCGATTTATCATATCCGATGAGAGTCCCGGAATGATGGGGATATTCTATATGCATCTTGTTAAGATCGGTTACCAGGTGTTCAACATATGAATGTTTTTTTATCTCTATGCAGTTTGCGAAATGCCTGATATGAGATGTGTTATAAAAATGAAATCTTGTGGTCTATTATTATGATTTGATAATATGTAGGTTAAACCTATAACTCACCAACAATTTTGTTGACGTTTTAAGCATGTTTATTCTCAGGTGATTACTAAGAGCTTCCGCTGTTGCATACTAAAATAAGGACAAGATTTAGAGTCCATACGTGTATGATATTGTGTAAAAACTGCATTCAAGAAACTTATTTTGATGTAATATATTCTTATTGTAAACCATTATGTAATGGTCGTGTGTAAACGGTATATTTTAGGTTATCATTACTTGATAATCTACGTAATACTTTTTAAACCATTATCGATAAAATAAAGGTTATGGTTGTTTTAAAAATGAATGCAGACTTAGAAAAATGTCTCATATAGAGGTCAAAACTTCACGATGAAATCAATTAATATGGAACGTTTATAATCAATATGAACGGGACATTTTAACCCGCACTTATTTCCAGAAGATGCGTCAACACCTTCAACTGCTTAAAATTTCGGGACGAAATTTATTTAACGGGTAGGTACTGTAGTGACCCGAACTTTTCCATGATTATATATATTAAATGATAACTATTTTTTGCATGATTAAATGTTTCCAACATGTTAAGCAATCAAACTTGTTAAGACTTGATTATTTGAAATGAGTTTCATGTAGACAATTGACCACCCAAGTTGACCGGCAATTCAAGAACGTTAAAACTTGTAAAAACTATATGATAATATATATATATGGATATATATATATATATATATATATATATATATATATATATATATATATATATATATATATATATATATATATATATATATATATATATATATAGTTAACATGATATTATGATAGGTAGGTATCTCACAAGGTATATTAACAATGAGTTATATACATAAAACTGAGACTATTAAGTTAAGAAACTCGAAACGATATATATAACGATTATCGTTATAACAACGTCTTATTAAATACATATATATCATATTAAGATATTGTTAAAATATATTTAACATGATAAAATGATAATTATATATATCATTAAGTACGTTAACAATGAACTACATATGTAAAACAAGAATACTAACTTAAGAATTTCGAAACGAGACATATATGTAACGATTATCGTTGTAACGACATTTTAATGTATATATATATCATATTAAGATATATTCATACACCATGTTATCATGATAATATGATAATTTAACATCTCATTAGATTTAATAAACAATGGGTTAACTACATTAAATGAGATCGTTAACTTAAAAGTTTCAAAACAGCATTTATATGTAACGACTAACGATGACTTAACGACTCAGTTAAAATGTATATACATGTAGTGTATTAAGATGTATTATGTAGTGACCCGAACTTTTCCATGTTATATATATATATATATATATATATATATATATATATATATATATATATATATATATATATTAAATGAAATTGTTATTTACATGATTAAGTGTTTCCAACATGTTAAGCAATCAAACTTGTTAAGACTTGATTAATTGAAATAGGTTTCATATAGACAATTGACCACCCAAGTTGACCGGTGATTCACGAACGTTAAAACTTGTAAAAACTATACGATGACATATATATGGTTATATATATAGTTAACATTATTTTATTATAAGTATGTATCTCATTAGGTATTTTAACAATGAGTTATATACATAAAAATGAGACTATTAATTTAAGAAACTCGAAAACGATATATATAACGATTATCATTATAACAACGTCTTACTAGGTACATATGAATCATATTAAGATATTGATACACTTGTTTAATTATGTTAAATGATAAGTAAATATATTATTAAGTGTATTAACAATGAAATACATATGTAAAAATAAGACTACTAACTTAATGATTTCGAAACGAGACATATATGTAACGATTATCATTGTAACGACATTTAACTGTATATATATCATACTAAGATATATTACATATCATAATATCATGATAATATAACAATTTAACATCTCATTTGTTATAATAAACAATGGGTTAACAACATTTAACAAGATCGTTAACCTATAGGTTTCAAAACAACATTTACATGTAACGACTAACGTTGACTTAACGACTCAGTTAAAATGTATATACATGTAGTGTTTTAATATGTATTCATACACTTTTGAAAGACTTCAATACACTTATCAAAATACTTCTACTTAACAAAAATTCTTACAATTACATCATCGTTCAGTTTAATCAACAATTCTACTCGTATGCACCTGTATTCGTACTCGTACAATACACAGCTTTTAGATGTATGTACTATTGATATATACACTCCAATGATCAGCTCTTAGAAGCCCATGTGAGTCACCTAACACATGTGGAAGCCATCATTTGGCAACTAGCATGAAATATCTCATAAAATTACAAAAATATGAGTAATCATTCATGACTTATTTACATGAAAACAAAATTACATATCCTTTATATCTAATCCATACACCAACGACCAAAAACACCTACAAACACTTTCATTCTTCAATTTTCTTCATCTAATTGATCTCTCTCAAGTTCTATCTTCAAGTTCTAAGTGTTCTTCATAAATTCCAAAAGTTCTAGTTTCATAAAATCAAGAATACTTCCAAGATTGCAAGTTTACTTCCAAGTTTTCTAAATCCATTCCAAGTAATCATCTAAGATCAAGAAACCTTTGTTACTTACAGTAGGTTATCTTTCTAATACAAGGTAATAATCATATTCAAACTTTAATTCAATTTCTATAACTATAACAATCTTATTTCGAGTGGAAATCTTACTTGAAATTGTTTTCGTGTCATGATTCTGCTTCAAGAACTTTCAAGCCATCCAAGGATCCTTTGAAGCTAGATCTATTTTTCTCATTTCCAGTAGGTTTATCCAAGGAACTTGAGGTAGTAATGATGTTCATAACATCATTCGATTCATACATATAAAGCAATCTTATTCGAAGGTTTAAACTTGTAATCACTAGAACATAGTTTAGTTAATTCTAAACTTGTTCGCAAATAAAAGTTAATTCTTCTAACTTGACTTTTAAAATCAACTAAACACATGTTCTATATCTATATGATATGCTAACTTAATGATTTAAAACCCGGAAACACGAAAAACACCGTAAAACCGGATTTACGCCGTCGTAGTAACACCGCGGGCTGTTTTGGGTTAGTTAATTAAAAACTATGATAAACTTAGATTTAAAAGTTGTTATTCTGGTAAAATTATTTTTATTATGAACATGAAACTATATCCAAAAATTATGGTTAAACTCAAAGTGGAAGTATGTTTTCTAAAATGGTCATCTAGACGTCATTCTTTCGACTGAAATGACTGCCTTTACAAAAACGACTTGTAACTTATTTTTTTGACTATAAACCTATACTTTTTCTATTTAGATTCATAAAATAGAGTTCAATATGAAACCATAGCAATTTGATTCACTCAAAACGGATTTAAAATGAAGAAGTTATGGGTAAAACAAGATTGGATAATTTTTCTCATTTTAGCTACGTGAAAATTGGTAACAAATCTATTCCAACCATAACTTAATCAACTTGTATTGTATATTATGTAATCTTTAGATACCATAGACACGTATACAATGTTTCGACCTATCATGTCGACACATCTATATATATTTCGGAACAACCATAGACACTCTATATGTGAATGTTGGAGTTAGCTATACAGGGTTGAGGTTGATTCCAAAATATATATAGCTTGAGTTGTGATCAATACTGAGATACGTATATACTGGGTCGTGGATTGATTCAAGATAAAATTTATCGATTTATTTCTGTACATCTAACTGTGGACAACTAGTTGTAGGTTACTAACGAGGACAGCTGACTTAATAAACTTAAAACATCAAAATGTATTAAAAGTGTTGTAAATATATTTTGAACATACTTTGATATATATGTATATATTGTTATAGGTTCGTGAATCAACCAGTGGCCAAGTCTTACTTCCAGATGAAGTAAAAATTTGTGAAAGTGAGTTATAGTCCCACTTTTAAAATCTAATATTTTTGGGATGAGAATACATGCAGGTTTTATAAATGATTTACAAAATAGACACAAGTACGTGAAACTACATTCTATGGTTGAATTATCGAAATCGAATATGCCCCTTTTTATTAAGTCTGGTAATCTAAGAATTAGGGAACAGACACCCTAATTGACGCGAATCCTAAAGATAGATCTATTGGGCCTAACAAACCCCATCCAAAGTACCGGATGCTTTAGTACTTCGAAATTTATATCATATCCGAAGGGTGTCCCGGAATGATGGGGATATTCTTATATATGCATCTTGTTAATGTCAGTTACCAGGTGTTCACCATATGAATGATTTTTATCTCTATGTATGGGATGTGTATTGAAATATGAAATCTTGTGGTATATTGTTACGATTTGATATATATAGGTTAAACCTATAACTCACCAACATTTTTGTTGACGTTTAAAGCATGTTTATTCTCAGGTGAATACTAAGAGCTTCCGCTGTTTCATACTAAAATAAGGACAAGATTTGGAGTCCATGTTTGTATGATATTGTGTAAAAACTGCATTCAAGAAACTGATTTCGATGTAACATATTTGTATTGTAAACCATTATGTAATGGTCGTGTGTAAACAGGATATTTTAGATTATCATTATTTGATAATCTACGTAAATCTTTTTAAACCTTTATTTATGAAATAAAGGTTATGGTTTGTTTTAAAAATGAATGCAGTCTTTGAAAAACGTCTCATATAGAGGTCAAAACCTCGCAACGAAATCAATTAATATGGAACGTTTTTAATCAATAAGAACGGGACATTTCAGTTGGTATCCGAGCGTTGGTCTTAGAGAACCAGAAAATTTGCATTAGTGTGTCTTATCGAGTTTGTTAGGATGCATTAGTGAGTCTGGACTTCGACCGTGTTTTCTTTAAAAATGATTGCTTAACATTTTTGTTGGAAACTATATATTATTAACATGTATATATTATGTGATATATTAATCTCTTAACATGTTTGATAATGTGTGATAGATGTCTACCTCTAGCACAAATCCCATTGACTCACCTAATAATAATGAAGAGTCGAATATATATTGGACCGATTCACAAGTTCCCGAAGAAGAATCGGAAGAAGAATCAGAACCGGAAGAAGAATCAGAACCGGAGGAGGAAATAGAACCGGTGGGGGAAATAATAAAACGGTTAAGTAAAAGAAAATCCTCAACCAACCGACCAAGGTTAATTTTGGTCAATGGTGTTTTCACCAAGGAAGCAAAATATTGGGAGGATTACCAATTCTCCGATGAATCGGATTTCGACGAGAATTCCGATGATGTTATAGAAATTACCCCAACTGAATTTAAAAAGGCAAAAGAAAATAATAAGGGAAAGGGCATAAAAATAGAGAAATCTAATTCCAACCCCGATGAACTTTATATGTATCGTCAACCCCCGAAGCCCTTAAGTTGTAACAATGACCCGGGAACCTCTAAACCACCAGGTTTTTCTAAACCATTGTGGAAAATGACAGCTCGTATTAGGGGAACATCATATATCCCTAGAAACTTGGCAAAACGAACCAAAACCAAAGAAGAAGAAACGAGCGAGTCGGAATAAGATAGTTGTATTCGTGTGGTGTAATGTATGTAATATAGTGTGCTTATGCTTTATGATATATGTAAAAATTGCTTGTATTAATAAGTATTTTTTTTATGAATCTAACTCTTGTCTATTTTACAGTATAAAAACACAAAATGGATAGACAACCCAATATTTTAAGAGACCTACCCGGAGACATGATTGATGAAATCTTGTCTAGAGTCGGTCAGAATTCTTCGGTACAACTATTTACGGTGAAATCAGTTTGTAAGACAATCGAAGAACGTTCCAAGAATGTCTTGGTTTATAAGAGACTTTCGTTTGAAAGATGTGGGATATCACATTGGGAAACCCATAAGTTACGATGTGTTTACTTTGACGCATATATTGCGGGGAACCCAAATGCTATTTTACGCAACGGGTTAAGAAATTATTTTGACTCAATGTATCCGAATATAGGACTTTATGATTTAGAAAAAGCGGCTAACATGCAACATAAAGAAGCATGCTATGCTTACGGGTTAGTAATGTTTGCTTCTCACCAAAGTGAGAAAAAGAACATCGGGCTACAACTATTAAACAAAACGTTCCCACAAGTGATGGAGTCGGTAATTGGGGTAAGAAATGAGGTTTATAGGTTATTACAAGACTGTTGGTCATTACGTAACCCTTGTCCCTTTGACGACGTTACAACACGCTGTATTATCAACGGCCATAACGGTTATGTTCCACAAGACCAAGGATGGGAAGTAGTCCTAGTAAAACCAGAATGCATGACTTGTTTCTGGACGTATGAATTACGTGTCTTTATTGCCTTTGCTGAACGACTTGTGTACTAGCTAGAATTATCTTCATAACTATCTTGTATCAAAGTTATTGTGTGCTATATTTCATGCTTTATGTAAAATAAGCGGTATTGTAAGTTTGTAAAATATTGTATAAAAGTTTGAACGCGAAATATTATTATAATCAGTTTTTCATATAGAATTGTAGTAGTTGAATTGTATATTAGCTACTAAGTATGAACTTAACGGGTAGGTACTACCCGAATTTAAACTTATAAAACGCTAATATGAAGAAAAAGCTTTTATAAATGAGTTCATATTATGCTACGAAATACTATTAACTACTCTTAATATTCTGTATGATTAACTTGTTCCATTTGACTATTTTGAAGGAAATGGCACCGACTACTCGACACACCGTGAATATGAATGAAGAGGAATTCCGTACTTTTCTAGCTTCAAACATAGCCGCAGTACAGGCTGCGCTACATACCAACAATATCCTTGGATCTAGCAGTACAGGAAATCGTGTAGGATGCACCTACAAAGAATTCACTGCCTGCAAACCTTTGGAATTTGATGGAACCGAAGGACCGATCGGATTGAAACGGTGGACTGAGAAGGTCGAATTTGTGTTTGCCATAAGTAAGTGTACTGAATAGGACAAAATGAAGTACGCTACGCATACCTTCACAGGTTCTGCGTTAATATGGTGGAATACCTATCTAGAGCAAGTGGGACTAGATGATGCGTACGCACTACCGTGGTCAGCATTCAAGCACTTGATGAACGAGAAGTACCGTCCCAGAACTGAGGTCAATAAGCTCAAGACAGAACTTAGAGGGTTACGAACCCAAGGATTTGATATTACCACGTACGAAAGACGATTCACAGAATTGTGCCTATTGTGTCCGGGAGCGTTCGAAGATGAGGAAGAGAAGATCGACGCGTTTGTGAAAGGATTACCGGAAACAATCCAAGAAGATATAAGTTCACACGAGCCCGCCTCCATACAACAGGCATGTAGAATGACTCACAAACTAGTGAACCAGATTGAGGAAAGAATTAAAGAACAGATGGCTAAAGAGGCCAATGTGAAGCAAGTCAAAAGAAAGTGGGAGGAAAACGGTGATAAGAATCACCAATACAACAACAACAGCAATTACAATAATAATCGCAACAATTATCCCAACAATCGCAACATCAATCACAACTACAACAAACGGCCCACCAACAACAACAACAACAACAACAACTACAACAATCATCCCAACAACAATAACAACCGCAACAACAACAACAATCAGAAGCAGCTATGCCAAAGGTGTGAAAAGTATCACTCGGGGTTCTGCACCAAATTTTTCAACAAGTGTAAAAGAAATGGTCATAGCGCGGCGAAGTGTGAGGTCTACGGACCAGGAGTTTACAGAACGAAAGGAACAAATGGTGTCGGAACGAGTAATGGCGGAGCAAGTAGTGTCGGAGCAAGTTATGCCAATGTAGTTTGTTATAAATGTGGAAAACTGGGCCACATTATTAGAAATTGTACGAACCAGGAGAACACGAATGGACAAGGCCGCAGAAGAGTTTTCAATATTAATGCGACAGAGGCACAGGAAGACCCAGAGCTTGTTATGGGTACGTTTCTTATTGAAAATAAATCTGCTTACGTTTTATTTGATTCGGGTGCGGATAGAAGCTATATGAGTAGAGATTTTTGTGCTAAATTAAGTTGTCCATTGACGCCGTCGGATAGTAAATTTTTACTCGAATTAGCAAAAGGTAAATTAATTTCAGCAGATAATATATGCCGGAATCGAGAAATTAAACTGGGTAGCGAAATATTTAAGATTGATTTGATACCAGTAGAGTTAGGGAGTTTTGATGTAATAGTTGGCATGGACTGGCTGAAGAAGGTGAAAGCAGAGATCGTATGTTATAAAAATGCAATTCGCATTGTACGAGAAGAAGGAGAACCCTTAATGGTGTACGGAGAAAAGGGAAACATGAAGCTACATCTTATTAGTAATTTGAAGGCACAAAAACTAATAAGAAAAGGTTGCTATGCTGTTCTAGCACACTTCTAGAAAGTACAAACTGAAGAAAAGAGCATCAATGATGTTCCCGTCGCAAAAGAATTTCCCGATGTATTTCCGAAAGAATTACCGGGACTACCTCCACATCGATCTGTTGAATTTGAAATAGATCTTGTACCAGGAGCTACACCAATAGCTCGTGCTCCTTATAGACTCGCACCCAGCGAGATGAAAGAACTACAAAGCCAACTGCAAGAACTATTAGAACGTGGTTTCATTCGACCAAGCACATCACCATGGGGAGGTCCTGTTTTGTTTGTCAAGAAGAAGGATGGTACATTTAGGTTGTGTATTGACTACAGAGAGTTGAACAAACTTACCATCAAAAACCGTTATCCACTGCCGAGAATTGACGACTTATTTGATCAACTACAAGGCTCGTCCGTTTATTCGAAGATCAATTTACGTTCTGGATATCATCAAATGCGAGTAAAGTAGGATGATATTCCAAAAACTGCTTTTAGGACGCGTTATGGTCATTACGAGTTTATGGTTATGCCGTTTGGATTGACTAACGCACCAGCTGTGTTCATGGACCTTATGAATCGAGTGTGTGGGCCATATCTTGACAAGTTTGTCATTGTTTTCATCGATGACATACTTATTTACTCAAAGAATGATCAAGAGCACGAAGAACATTTGAGAAAAGTGCTAGAAGTATTGAGGAAAGAAAAACTGTATGCTAAGTTTTCAAAGTGTGCATTTTGGTTGGAAGAAGTTCAATTCCTCGGTCACATAGTGAACAAAGAAGGTATCCAGGTGGACCCGGCAAAGATTGAAACCGTTGAAAAGTGGGAAACCCTAAAAACTCCGAAGCATATACGTCAATTTTTAGGATTGGCTGGTTACTACAGAAGATTCATCCAAGATTTCTCCAAAATAGCAAAACCCTTGACTGCATTAACGCATAAAGGGAAGAAATTTGAATGGAAGGATGAACAAGAGAAGGCGTTTCAATTATTGAAGAAAAAGCTAACTACGGCACCTATATTGTCATTGCCTGAAGGAAATGATGATTTTGTGATTTATTGTGACGCATCAAAGCAAGGTCTCGGTTGTGTATTAATGTAACGGATGAAGGTGATTGCTTATGCGTCTAGACAATTGAAGATTCACGAGAAAATTATACGACGCATGATTTGGAATTAGGCGCGGTTGTTTTTGCATTAAAGACTTGGAGGCACTACTTATATGGGGTCAAAAGTATTATATATACCGACCACAAAAGTCTTCAACACATATTTAATCAGAAACAACTGAATATGAGGCAGCATAGGTGGATTGAATTGTTGAATGATTACGACTTTGAGATTCGTTACCACCAGGGGAAGGCAAATGTGGTAGCCGACGCCTTGAGCAGAAAGGACAGAGAACCCATTCGAGTAAAATCTATGAATATAATGATTCACACTAACCTTACTACTCAAATAAAGGAGGCGCAACAAGGAGTTTTAAAAGAGGAAAATTTAAAGGATGAAATACCCAAAGGATCGGAGAAGCATCTTAATATTCGGGAAGACAGAACCCGGTATAGGGCTGAAAGAATTTGGGTACCAAAATTTGGAGATATGAGAGAAATGGTACTTAGAGAAGCTCATAAAACCAGATACTCAATACATCCTGGAACGGGGAAGATGTACAAGGATCTTAAGAAACATTTTTGGTGGCCAGGTATGAAAGCCGATATTGCTAAATATGTAGGAGAATGTTTGACATGTTCTAAGGTCAAAGCTGAACATCAGAAACTATCAGGTCTACTACAACAACCTGAAATCCCGGAATGGAAATGAGAAAACATTACCATGGATTTCATTACTAAATTGCCAAGGACTGCAAGTGGTTATGATACTATTTGAGTAATAGTTGATCGTCTCACCAAGTCAGCACACTTCCTGCCAATAAGAGAAGATGACAAGATGGAGAAGTTAGCACGACTGTATTTGAAGGAAGTCGTCTCCAGACATGGAATACTAATCTCTATTATCTCTGATAGGGATGGCAGATTTATTTCAAGATTCTGGCAGACATCACAACAAGCATTGGGAACTCGTCTAGACATGAGTACTGCCTATCATCCATAAACTGATGTGCAGAGTGAAAGGACGATACAAACGCTTGAAGACATGCTACGAGCTTGTGTTATTGATTTCGGAAACAGTTGGGATCGACATCTACCGTTAGCATAATTTTCCTACAACAACAGCTACCATTCAAGCATTGAGATGGCACCGTTTGAAGCACTTTATGGTAGAAAGTGTAGGTCTCCGATTTGTTGGAGTGAAGTGGGGGATAGACAGATTACGGGTCCGGAGATAATAAGAGAAACTACCGAGAAAATCATCCAAATTCAACAAAGATTGAAAACCGCCCAGAGTCGACAAAAGAGCTATGCGGACAGTAAAAGAAAAGATATAGAGTTTGAAATTGGAGAAATGGTCATGCTTAAGGTTTCACCTTGGAAAGGCGTTGTTCGATTTGGTAAACGGGGGAAACTAAATCCAAGGTACATTGGACCATTCAAGATTATAGATCGTGTCGGACCAGTAGCTTACCAACTGGAGCTACCTCAACAACTCGTGGCTGTACATAACACTTTTCACGTCTCAAATTTGAAGAAATGTTTTGCTAAAGAAGATCTCACTATTCCGTTGGACGAAATCCAAATCAATGAAAAACTTCAATTCATTGAAGAACTCGTCGAAATAATGGATCGTGAGGTTAAGAGACTTAAACAAAATAAGATACCGATTATTAAGGTTCGATGGAATGCTCGTAGAGGACCCGAGTTCACCTGGGAGTGTGAAGATCAGATGAAGAAGAAATACCCGCATTTATTTCCAGAAGATACGTCAACACCTCCAACTGCTTAAAATTTCGGGACGAAATTTATTTAACGGGTAGGTACTGTAGTGACCCGAACTTTTTCATGTTTATATATATATTAAATGAAATTGTTATTTACATGATTAAGTGTTTCCAACATGTTAAGCAATCAAACTTGTTAAGACTTGATTAATTGAAATAGGTTTCATATAGACAATTGACCACCCAAGTTGACCGGTGATTCACGAACGTTAAAACTTGTAAAAACTATACGATGACATATATATGGATATATATATAGTTAACATGATTTTATTATAAGTATGTATCTCATTAGGTATTTTAACAATGAGTTATATACATAAAAATGAGACTATTAATTTAAGAAACTCGAAAACGATATATATATAACGATTATCGTTATAACAACGTCTTACTAGGTACATATGAATCATATTAAGATATTGATACACTTGTTTAATTATGTTAAATGATAAGTAAATATATTATTAAGTGTATTAACAATGAAATACATATGTAAAAATAAGACTCCTAACTTAATGATTTCGAAACGAGACATATATGTAACGATTATCGTTGTAACGACATTTAACTGTATATATATCATACTAAGATATATTATATATCATAATATCATGATAATATAACAATTTAACATCTCATTTGTTATAATAAACAATGGGTTAACAACATTTAACAAGATCGTTAACCTAAAGGTTTCAAAACAACATTTACATGTAACGACT
Source organism: Rutidosis leptorrhynchoides (assembly GCF_046630445.1). Classification (NCBI taxonomy): domain Eukaryota; kingdom Viridiplantae; phylum Streptophyta; class Magnoliopsida; order Asterales; family Asteraceae; genus Rutidosis; species Rutidosis leptorrhynchoides. The sequence goes on along the minus strand of NC_092337.1, from coordinate 226,000,551 downwards.
AACGTTGAGTTAACGACTCAGTTAAAATGTATATACATGTAGTGTTTTAATATGTATTCATACACTTTTGAAAAACTTCAAGACAATTATCAAAATACTTCTACTTAACAAAAATGCTTACAATTACATCCTCGTTCAGTTTCATCAACAATTCTACTCGTATGCACTCGTATTCGTACTCGTACAATACACAGCTTTTAGATGTATGTACTATTGGTATATACACTCCAATGATCAGCTCTTAGCAGCCCATGTGAGTCATCTAACACATGTGGGAGCCTTCATTTGGCAACTAGCATGAAATATCTCATAAAATTACAAAAATATGAGTAATCATTCATGACTTATTTACATGAAAACAAAATTACATATCCTTTATATCTAATCCATACACCAACGACCAAAAACACCTACAAACACTTTTATTCTTCAATTTTCTTTATCTAATTGATCTCTCTCAAGTTCTATCTTCAAGTTCTAAGTGTTCTTCATAAATTCCAAAAGTTCTAGTTTCATAAAATCAAGAATACTTCCAAGATTGCAAGTTTACTTCCAAGTTTTCTAAATCCATTCCAAGTAATCATGCAAGATCAAGAAACCTTTGTTACGTATAGTAGGTTATCTTTTTAATACAAGGTAATAATCATATTCAAACTTTAATTCAATTTCTATAAGTATAACAATCTTATTTCGAGTGGAAATCTTACTTGAAATTGTTTTCGTGTCATGATTCTGCTTCAAGAACTTTCAAGCCATCCAAGGATCCTTTGAAGCTAGATCTATTTTTCTCATGTCCAGTAGGTTTATCCAAGGAACTTGAGGTAGTAATGATGTTCATAACATCATTCGATTCATACATATAAAGCTATCTTATTCGAAGGTTTAAACTTGTAATCACTAGAACATAGTTTAGTTAATTCTAAACTTATTCGCAAATAAAAGTTAATCCTTCTAACTTGAATTTTAAAATCAACTAAACACATGTTCTATATCTATATGATATGCTAACTTAATGATTTATAACCTGAAACACGAAAAACACCGTAAAACCGGATTTACGCCGTCGTAGTAACACTACGGGCTGTTTTGGGTTAGTTAATTAAAAACTATGATAAACTTTAATTTAAAAGTTGTTATTCTGGGAAAATGATTTTTATTATGAACATGAAACTATATCCAAAAATTATGGTTAAACTCAAAGTGGAAGTATGTTTTCTAAAATGGTCATCTAGACGTCGTTCTTTCGACTGAAATGACTACCTTTACAAAAACGACTTGTAACTTATTTTTCTGACTATAAACCTATACTTTTTCTGTTAGATTCATAAAATAGAGTTCAATATGAAACCATAGCAATTTGATTCACTCAAAACGGATTTAAAATGAAGAAGTTATGGGTAAAACAAGATTGGATAATTTTTCTCATTTTAGCTACGTGAAAATTGGTAACAAATCTATTCCAACCATAACTTAATCAACTTGTATTGTATATTATGTAATCTTGAGATACCATAGACACGTATACAATGTTTCGACCTATCATGTCGACACATCTATATATATATTTCGGAACAACCATAGACACTCTATATGTGAATGTTGGAGTTAGCTATACAGGGTTGAGGTTGATTCCAAAATATATATAGTATGAGTTGTGATCAATACTGAGATACGTATACACTGGGTCGTGGATTGATTCAAGATAATATTTATCAATTTATTTCTGTACATCTAACTGTGGACAACTAGTTGTAGGTTACTAACGAGGACAGCTGACTTAATAAACTTAAAACATCAAAATGTATTAAAAGTGTTGTAAATATATTTTGAACATACTTTGATATATATGTATATATTGTTATAGGTTCGTGAATCAACCAGCGGCCAAGTCTTACTTCCCGACGAAGTAAAAATCTGTGAAAGTGAGTTATAGTCCCACTTTTAAAATCTAATATTTTTAGGATGAGAATACATGCAGGTTTTATAAATGATTTACAAAATAGACACAATACGTGAAACTACATTCTATGGTTGAATTATCGAAATCGAATATGCCCCTTTTTATTAAGTCTGGTAATCTAAGAATTAGGGAACAGACACCCTAATTGACGCGAATCCTAAAGATAGATCTATTGGGCCTAACAAACCCCATCCAAAGTACCGGATGCTTTAGTACTTTGAAATTTATATCATATCCGAAGGGTGTCCTGGAATGATGGGGATATTCTTATATATGCATCTTGTTAATGTCGGTTACCAGGTGTTCACCATATGAATGATTTTTATCTCTATGTATGGGATGTGTATTGAAATATGAAATCTTGTGGTCTATTGTTACAATTTGATATATATAGGTTAAACCTATAACTCACCAACATTTTTGTTGACGTTTAAAGCATGTTTATTCTCAGGTGAATACTAAGAGCTTCCGCTGTTGCATACTAAAATAAGGACAAGATTTGGAGTCTATGTTTGTATGATATTGTGTAAAAACTGCATTTAAGAAACTGATTTTGATGTAACATATTTGTATTGTAAACCATTATGTAATGGTCGTGTGTAAACAGGATATTTCAGATTATCATTATTTGATAATCTACGTAAAGCTTTTTAAACCTTTATTTATGAAATAAAGGTTATGGTTTGTTTTAAAAATGAATGCAGTCTTTGAAAAAGTCTCATATAGAGGTCAAAACCTCGCAACGAAATCAATTAATATGGAACATTTTTAATCAATAAGAACGGGACATTTCATATCAGTACACTTTTGAAAGGCTTCAAGACACATATCAAAGTATTCCTACTTAACAAAAATGCTTACAATTACATTCTCATTCGTTTTCATCAACAATTCTACTTGTTTTCATCCGTATTCGTACTCATACAATACACAGCTTCTAGATGTATTTACTATTGGTATATACACTTCAATAATCAGCTCTTAGCAGCCCTTGTGAGTCACCAAGACATGTGGAAACCATCATTTGACAACTAGCATGACTTATGAGCATGAAAACAAAAACTAGTAACCATATATTGACTAAGCATTAGGTATTTTTTTCAAACAACACACACATCACATTTCTTTGATTTTCTAATCCAAATTTTCTCCATCTTAACTCTCTCTAATATTAAGAACGTCTATAATTCAGTAATATTGATCATCTAGGTCAATCTAGCTTCAATTACAATCAAGAAACATCATCATTCAAGAACACATCAAGAACACTTCATAAATACTTTCAAGTTTAATAGCTTACTTCCAATCTTGTAAATCCATTTCAAATGATCATCCAATCTCAAGAAATCTTTGTTATTTGCCGTAGGTTATCTTTCTAAATCAAGGTAATACTCATATTAAAACTTTGATTTAATTTCTATAACTATAACAATCTTAATTCGAGTGATAATCTTACTTGAACTTGTTTTCATGTCATGATTCTACTTCAAGAACTTTAAATCCATCCAAGATCCTTTGAAGCTAGATCATTTTTTGTCACTTCCAGTAGGTTTAACTACTAAACTTGAGGTAGTAATGATGTTCATAACATCATTCAATTCATATATATAAAACTATCTTATTCGAAGATTATAACTTGTAATCACTAGAACATAGTTTAGTTAATTCTAAACTTGTTTATAAACAAAGTTAATACTTCTAACTTAACTTTTAAAATCAACTAAACACATGTTCTATATCTATATGATATGCTAACTTAATGATTTAAAACCTGGAAACACGAAGAACACCGTAAAACCGGACATACGCCGTCGTAGTAAAACCGGGGGCTGTTTTGGGTTACATAATTAAAAACTATGATAAACTTTGATTTAAAAGTTGTACTTCTGGGAAAATGATTTTTCTTATGAACATAAAACTATATCCAAAAATCATGGTTAAACTCAAAGTGAAAGTATGTTTTTCAAAATGGTCATCAAGACGTCATTCTTTCGACTGAAATGACTACCTCTTACAAAAATGACTTCTAACCTATATTTCTGACTATAAACTTATACTTTTTTTGTTTAGTTTCATAAATTTCTGTTCATTATGAAACCACAGCAACTTGAATCACTCAAAACGGATTTAAAACGAAGAAGTTATGGGTAAAACAAAATTTGATATTTTTGCTTGTTGTAGCTACGTGAAATTTGTAACAAATCTATTCTAACCATAACTTAACTAACTTATATTGTATTATACATGTACTCTAACATATTATGTAACCTTGATAGACCATAGACACGTATATAATGTTTTGATATATCATATCAACGTCATCTATATATATTATTTGGAACAACCATAGACACTCTATATGCTGTAATGCTAGAGTTCGCTATACAGGGTTGAGGTTGATTCAAAAATATATATACTTTGAGTTGTGATCTAGCCTGAGACTTGTATACACTGGTTCGTGGATTGATTCGAGATAATATATATTGATTTATTTCTGTACTATTAACTGTTGACAATTAGTTGTAGATTACTAACGATGGACTGCTAACTTAACAAACTTAGATCATTAAAACGTAATAAAAATGTTGTGAATATATTTCGATCATACTTTGATATATATGTATATATTGTTATAGGTTCGTGAATCGACTAGTGGCCAAGTCTTATTACCGGCAAAGTAAAAATCTGTGAAAGTGAGTTATAGTCCCACTTTTAAAAACTATTATTTTGATAATTAATATTACCAATATCATTAAAATCATTAATATTATTATTAATAGTTATTATTAATTAGTATTATTATTAATATAATTATTAATTATTAATATTAATTAAATTAAATTAGAATTTATTCTTATTCCTTTCTGCGTTATTTTTTTCTTTCTCCTTCTACTGCACGATCTTGTTTTCTACCTGCCATCGATTTCATTTCACTAATACAAAAACAAATTCTGTTAGAGGTCTTTGTCACTTTTTATTTATTTATTCCCTTTATTTTGTTCTTGTCTGCTCTATTATTGCCAATGATACTCACTTTCTGCGTTATAAATCAATTATCTCAATTGTTATAGAATCATTCAATTTCCTTCGTTATCAATTAAATATCACTAACTGCTTTCTTAATCAATTTAAATTAAACAGAAAAATCAAGAACCAAACTCAACCTCTGTTCGTACCTCATTTTTACATAAGCTCGATTTAGAAATCAATTTCAAAATGTAATAATGCCATTTTGTTAGGAATCATTAATCCAAACTATCTGTAAAGTTTCAAGGTCCAATATTTCCTATCGAATTCTAATTTTGGAGTCAAAGCTTGATTTTTAAAAGTCAAAGAAATTGTTCTTTGTAAAATTCGATTTGATTTTAATGTTTTAAGTTAAATTGAGGTTACAGAAAGTTTCTAGAGATGATTTGAAAAATAATTCGTGTTGTAATCCTAGTCTAAAACTTCCTAAAATATCGAAATTGATTTTGTGTTACTTCGTGTTCTTCACTGACCGTTACAGCGTTTTTTATATTTTTTTTGTTTTAAATTAATTTGATCAATCACAAATTGTTTTATGTATCCTTTTCAAATCCTAAAATTTCATAATTAACTAATTGATGAATTAGCTTTGGCCTCTGATCTAATGGGAATTAAGAAGAAGATGAAAGAAACAATAAAAAAAAATGGGTTATATTTATATTATTGGGGTTCAATTCAGAAAAACAGTCACAGACGGTTGGTTAGGGGATGATTCGGGTTAGCGAGTGGTCTTGGGTTCGAGTCCCTGATGAGGCAGTATGTTTTTTAGGCCGATTTTCTTGAAGGTAGCCTACTTTCTTTTATTATTATTATTATTATTATTATTATTATTATTATTATTATTATTATTATTATTATTATTATTATTATTATTATTGTTGTTATTATTGTTGTTGTTATTATTATGAGTATTATTATTAGTATTGATTAATATTATGGTTGATATTAAAAAGTAGTATAGTTATAATTACTAATATTATCATAGTTATAAGTATTAAAATTATTATTATTAATATTATTATAAGTATATAAGTATTACTAATTACTAATGTTATTATTATTATTTTTATAATTTTAATATTAATATCATTATTATGATCACGATTATTATTATTATGAACATAATAAAATTTATTATCATATTCATTAATATTAGTACTAGTATCATTATAAATATTAGAATTATTATTATAAACATAAGTATTATTATTATTAATATTATTATTAGTAATAAAATAGTAAAAATTATTATTATTATTAAGTATTAAGTATTATTATCAAAATGATTATTACCATCATTACTAAATTTTTCATGTTATTAAAAACTACTATAATTATCATAATTATAAGATTTATTATTAAAACTATCATTAACAGTAAAGATTAATATTTTTATAGTTATTATTATGCCATTATATTTGTCACTAAGATTATTAACATTATTATTTTTATTAGTAATATTAAGTATTAGCAATATTATCATTCTTACAATTACAAATATTATTTTAGTATTATTACAATTACTAGATTCAACAAACAAATGATAGATATAAAAATATATTTAACATACGTAACTTAACTATATTAATACTTTTATATACAAAAAGAATACATTTAATGAAATAATGAAAAATATATAAGTTAATAATATAAAAATTATATCACTAATAATAATATACATATTTATTCGATTACGATTATATGTGTTAATATATATATGAATGATATAGGTTCGTGAATCCAAGGCCAAACCTGCATTGTTCAGTATCATCATATGCATATTTTTACTACAAAATATCGTATAGTGAGTTCATTTGATTCCCTTTTACTCTTTACATTTTTGGAACTGAGAATATATGCGTTGTTTTTACAACTGCTTTATTAAATGCTTTTGAAATATATTTTGATCTGAGAATACATGAAATGCTTTAATAAATGTTTGACGAGATAGACACAAGCAAAATATTTCTCGAATGAATTATTATGCAGACAGAAGTTCTGTGGATTATTTTTGAATTAGATGGACGTTATAATTGCCACTAATTGTTGTGAATATTTTCCCCTGATTATTATTGCTTGTTAACCTAAGAATTAGAAATGGGTATGGCCCTAATTCACGCGAATCCTAAAGGTGGCTACCGGGTTTGACATGAAAGGACCCGTTTATATACATTATAAACGATTCACAATAATTGATTTCATCGCGAGGTATTTGACCTCTATATGATACATTTTACAAACATTGCATTCGTTTCTAAAAGACAAACTTTCTTTACAACGAAAGTTGACGGCATGCATACCATTTCATAATACATCCAACTATAATTGACTTAATAATAATCTTGATGAATTTCAACGACTCGAATGCAACGTCTTTCAAAATATGCCATGAATGACTCCAAGTAATATCTCTAAAATGAGCAAATGCACAGCGGAAGATTTATTTAACACCTGAGAATAAACATGCTTTAAAGTGTCAACCAAAAAGTTGGTGAGTTCATTAGTTTATCATAATCATTCATTCCCATTATTTTAATAGACCACAAGAATTTCATTTCCAGTTCTCATAAATATACGTCCCATGCATAGAGACAAAAATCATTCATATGGTGAACACCTGGTAACCGACATTAACAAGATGCATATAAGAATATCCCCTATCATTCCGGGAAATCCTTCGGACATGATAAAAATGAATTCGAAGTACTAAAGCATCCGGTACTTTGGATGGGGTTCGTTAGGCCCAATAGATCTATCTTTAGGATTCACGTCAATTAGTAGATCGGTTTACTAATTCTTAGGTTACCAAGCAAAAGGGGCATATTCGGCTTCGATCATTAACCCATATAATGTAGTTTCAATTACTTGTGTCTATTTCGTAAATCATTTATAAAAATTGCGCATGTATTCTCAGCCCAAAAATATAAAGGGTAAAAAGGCAAATGAAACTCACCATATTGTATTTCGTAGTAAAAATACATATAACGTCATTGAACAAGTGCAAGGTTGGCCTCGGTGAAATGTCCCGTTCTTATTGATTAAAAACGTTCCATATTAATTGATTTCGTTGCGAGGTTTTGACCTCTATATGAGACGTTTTTCAAAGACTGCATTCATTTTTAAAACAAACCATAACCTTTATTTCATCAATAAAGGTTTAAAAAAGCTTTACGTAGATTATCAAATAATGATAATCTAAAATATCTTGTTTACACACGACCATTACATAATGGTTTACAATACAAATATGTTACAACAAAATAAGTTTCTTGAATGCAGTTTTTACACAATATCATACAAGCATGGACTCCAAATCTCGTCCTTATTTAAGTATGCGATAGCGGAAGCTCTTAATAATCACCTGAGAATAAACATGCTTAAAACGTCAACAAAAATGTTGGTGAGTTATAGGTTTAACCTATATATATATCAAATCATAATAATAGACCACAAGATTTCATATTTCAATACACATCCCATACATAGAGATAAAAATCATTCATATGGTGAACACCTGGTAACCGACATTAACAAGATGCATATATAAGAATATCCCCATCATTCCGGGATACCCTTCGGATATGATATAAATTTCGAAGTACTAAAGTATCCGGTACTTTGGATGGGGTTTGTTAGGCCCAATAGATCTATCTTTAGGATTCGCGTCAATTAGGGTGTCTGTTCCCTAATTCTTAGATTACCAGACTTAATAAAAAGGGGCATATTCGATTTCGATAATTCAACCATAGAATGTAGTTTCACGTACTTGTGTCTATTTTGTAAATCATTTATAAAACCTGCATGTATTCTCATCCCAAAAATATTAGATTTTAAAAGTGAGACTATAACTCACTTTCACAGATTTTTACTTCGTCAGGAAGTAAGACTTGGCCACTGGTTGATTCACGAACCTATAACAATATATACATATATATCAAAGTATGTTCAAAATATATTTACAACACTTTTAATATATTTTGATGTTTTAAGTTTATTAAGTCAGCTGTCCTCGTTAGTAACCTACAACTAGTTGTCCACAGTTAGATGTACAGAAATAAATCGATAAATATTATCTTGAATCAATCCACGACCCAGTGTATACGTATCTCAGTATTGATCACAACTCAAACTATATATATTTTGGAATCAACCTCAACCCTGTATAGCTAACTCCAACATTCACATATAGAGTGTCTATGGTTGTTCCGAAATATATATAGATGTGTCGACATGATAGGTCGAAACATTGTATACGTGTCTATGGTATCTCAAGATTACATAATATACAATACAAGTTGATTAAGTTATGGTTGGAATAGATTTGTTACCAATTTTCACGTAGCTAAAATGAGAAAAATTATCCAATCTTGTTTTACCCATAACTTCTTCATTTTAAATCCGTTTTGAGTGAATCAAATTGTTATGGTTTCATATTGAACTCTATTTTATGAATCTAGACAGAAAAATTATAGGTTTATAGTTGTAAAAATTAGTTACAAGTCGTTTTTGTAAAGGTAGTCATTTCAGTCGAAAGAACGACGTCTAGATGACCATTTTAGAAAACATACTTCCACTTTGAGTTTAACCATAACTTTTGGATATAGTTTCATGTTCATAATAAAAATCATTTTCTCAGAATAACAACTTTTAAATCAAAGTTTATCATAGTTTTTAATTAACTAACCCAAAACAGCCCGCGGTGTTACTACGACGGCGTAAATCCGGATTTTACGGTGTTTTTCGTGTTTCCAGGTTTTAAATCATTAAGTTAGCATATCATATAGATATAGAACATGTGTTTAGTTAATTTTAAAAGTCAAGTTAGAAGGATTAACTTTTGTTTACGAACAAGTTTAGAATTAACTAAACTATGTTCTAGTGATTACAAGTTTAAACCTTCGAATAAGATAGCTTTATATGTATGAATTGAATGATGTTATGAACATCATTACTACCTTAAGTTCCTTGGATAAACCTACTGGAAAATAGAAAAATGGATCTAGCTTCAACGGATCCTTGGATGGCTCGAAGTTCTTGAAGCAGAATCATGACACGAAAACAAGTTCAAGTAAGATCATCACTTGAAATAAGATTGTTATAGTTATAGAAATTGAACTAAAGTTTGAATATGATTATTACCTTGTATTAGAATGATAACCTACTGTAAGAAACAAAGATTTCTTGAGGTTGGATGATCACCTTACAAGATTGGAAGTGAGCTAGCAAACTTGAAAGTATTCTTGATTTTATGTAACTAGAACTTGTAGAATATATGAAGAACACTTAGAACTTGAAGATAGAACTTGAAGATAGAACTTGAGAGAGATCAATTAGATGAATAAAATTGAAGAATGGAAGTGTTTGAAGGTGTTTTTGGTCGTTGGTGTATAGATTAGATATAAAGGATATGTAATTTTGTTTTCATGTAAATAAGTCATGAATGATTACTCATATTTTTATAATTTTATGAGATAATTCATGCTAGTTGCCAAATGATGGTTCCCACATGTGTTAGGTGATTAACATGGGCGGCTAAGAGCTGATCATTGGAGTGTATATACCAATAGTACATACATCTAAAAGCTGTGTATTGTACGAGTACGAATACGGGTGCATACGAGTAGAATTGTTGATGAAACTGAACGAGGATGTAATTGTAAGAATTTTTGTTAAGTAGAAGTATTTTGATAAGTGTATTGAAGTCTTTCAAAAGTGTATAAATACATATTAAAACACTACATGTATATACATTTTAACTGAGTCGTTAAGTCATCGTTAGTCGTTACATGTAAGTGTTGTTTTGAAACCTTTAGGTTAACGATCTTGTTAAATGTTGTTAACCCAATGTTTATAATATCAAATGAGATTTTAAATTATTATATTATCATGATATTATCATGTATGAATATCTCTTAATATGATATATATATATATATATATATATATATATATATATATATATATATATATATATATATATATATATATATATATATATATATATATATATATATATATATATATATATTAAATGTCTTTACAACGATAATCGTTACATATATGTCTCGTTTAAAAATCATTAAGTTAGTAGTCTTGTTTTTACATATGTAGTTCATTGTTAATATACTTAATGATATGTTTACTTATCATAGTATCATATTAACTATATATATATATATCCATATATATGTCATCATATAGTTTTTACAAGTTTTAACGTTCGTGAATCACCGGTCAACTTGGGTGGTCAATTGTCTATATGAAACATATTTCAATTAATCAAGTCTTAAAAAGTTTGATTGCTTAACATGTTGGAAACATTTAATCATGTAAATATCAATCTCAATTAATATATATTAACATGGAAAAGTTCGGGTCACTACACTCGGATTCACGAACCTAAATTAATTATATATATTTATGTGTTGGTTAATATTTATCTAACAAATTAGGTCAAGTCATAGTGTATCACAATCCTAAGGCTCGAGAATAATATGTAAAGGTCAACAAAAGTCAATTTGACTCAAAATAATTTTCAAAATCTATACATGATTAATATATAGTTTAAATATCGTCATTTTATATTTTTAAATATTTTTAAAAGATTTATTAGAGTAAATAATATAATTCATTTATTAATAAATAAAATTTTATATTAAAATTTATATAATAAAATATACTTTTATATATATTAAGTAATAAAATTTATAGAGTTCATTTAATATCATAAAGATAATATGATAGGTATTATTAAAGTAATTTTATTACACGTAGTAAAATATGTTTGTATCACATATTTATTTGATAAAATAATATCTATAATAATAGTAAGTAAAAGTTATATTATTTTGTAATAATAATTATTATTATTCTATTAATAAAAATATCAATATTTATAATTACTAAAAATGACATTATGATAAAATGATAATTCTAATTATGATAACTTTAATATTTACGATACTTTTTAATATTAACTTTAAAATAATAATTCTATTTAAAATGATAATAATAATGATATTTTATAATAACAATGACATTTCTATTAAAATGATAATTTTTGTTAAAATGATAGTTTTTAATACTAACGATACTTTTAATAATAATAGTAATGATAAAAATAATAAGAACGATAATTTTATCTAAATCAATATCTTATAATATTTTAATTTCATCATGATACTCATACTCATTATTTCCTAATCGTTTCGTTTAATTACTTTTAATCGTCTTTTATATCATGTTCATAATAATAATAATAATAATAGTAATCAAAATAATTAGGTGTTACTAATATTATTTTTAATTACAATAATACTAATAATGATAATTACTATGATATTATTAACGATAATACTAATAACTATTTTAATGATAATAATTAATAATAATAATAATAACAATAACAATAACAATAATCATTTTTAAATAATGATATATATATATTAATAATGATAATAATTAATAATAATAATAATAATAATAATAATAATAATAATAATAATAATAATAATAATAATAATAATAATAATAATAATAATAATAATAATTAGATAATAATAATAATAATAGTACTAATTATAACTTTAACGATAATAACGATAGTAATAATAATAAAAATAACAATTTTAATAATAATTCCTTTTATTGATAATGATAATAGTAATAATAATATAAAACTAGAACGACGAAAATAACGACGATAATAATAATTATTTTTAATAATAATACAAAAATTCAATTGACTATAACTTCAAATCCGTTCATCGAAACCATTCGATATCTAAATGAAAAGTTCTTAATTTTTCGCTAGCTTTCCAACGACATGCATATCTTATGCCTTATCTCAATCGCATACGTAACTAATTCATGATTCAACATATCCTATCTAATGGCAATATCAAAAGTACAAGCATGCATAATCCTATATTCTCGAGCACTAGTCAGGGATACACTATTAATATATAAAAATTAAATTATGAGTACTCACGTATCAATATTGAGATTCAATATTGCAGGAAAAGTACGTAGACAAAACGGAGATGATAAACACTAGTTTGACTTACGAGCAATACTCCCGAACCATACCCATAACCTCCATAGCTATAACCCATAATTTCCTTATCTCTATCCCGCTCGAAAAACAATTTCGAAATCACTCGGACAGCACTCCGTCGTAATATTTTATGTATACTAATAATATCTTGAAATAATATGGAGTAAATATATATATGTAAATCGATTGGGAGATTTTAGAGAAAATATTTTCAAGTTTCTATGAAATAATAAAACCTATTGAATTCTATTTATAATAGATTTTTGAATTATTAAAGTGAATTATTAAAGTATGAATTATTAAAGTGAATTATTAAAGTATGAATTATTAAAGTGAATTATTAAAGTATGAATTATTAAAGTGAATTATTAAAGTATGAATTATTAAAGTGAATTATTAAAGTTAAAGTAAAGTAAAAATAAAGTAAAGGTAAAGTTTAAGTATAGTAAAAGTATAAAACTATGTACGTATAATACGCGTATAAATATATATAATATTAATTTAAATCGTTATATATACTTAATAAAATAAAATATAAATATCTTTATCTTTATCATATTGGTTAAGTAATGAGTTGTCAAAAGTGGTTCTAAATATTTATAAAAGTTATATACGTTTTAATAATAAAGTTCTTTTTAAACTGAAAACGTTTTTGTACGTTTGAAACTAAATCAAATAAATATGATAATTTTGTTTTCCAAAACTAAATATATTTAAGAATTATTTTGTTTAAAGGTTAAAATAATGGAAATGATTTATATCATAAAACGTTTTAGAAAAGTAGAATCATATATATTCATAATAGGTTTCAAGTTTTTAAATTACAGTCTGTTGGTGAAGCATGGGATAAAGTCCAAAGATTAAATAAACGTATGAAATCATCTTAATGAAAAATGTCGAGTTACTTAACTTGTCGATATCCAACATCTAAGTTATTTACACTCCACGTTCTTACTTATAAATCACTTTACCATTTTCCGAATGTTTTCAAAAAGAATAGATTTCTTAAATCACAGTGGACCTCATAACATAGACCCGTAATCATATCACAATGTATCTGATAAATAAGTCATTTGATATTATCTTCTAATTCTATTGATAACTATTAGAATATATTTTGAAACAAATACATTTATATAAAGTATTATACGCCTAATACTTTGTTAATGTTTTCAAGTTATAATATATACACATATACATATATAATCATGTTCGTTCAATTTATTGGTTCGTGAATCGTTGGAACTTAGTCGAGGTTTAAATGAATGTATGGACACAGTTTAAAATTCTTGAGATTCAACTTAACAAACTTTGCTTATCGTGTCAGAATAATATAAAGATAAAGTTTAAATTTGGTTGGAAATTTCTGGGTTGTCACATGACACCCCCACCCAGAATGCTCACTAGACGGAAGAGCTAGTGGGCGTGGTGTTTAGTACTTCAAAGTTTATATATTATACAGACGAGAGGTTCTGTTTTTGGGGATATTATTTATGCGCATTATATGTTAAGGTCGGTTACCATGTTGAGCAATGAAATCGAAATGAATGTTATGTATCGAGAGAATGATTTTTATACACAGGTTATGTGTATTAGTTTTGTGCACGAGATATGTGCACGATTATTTAAAAATCGCGAGGCAACCTACGGGGGAGAAAAGGATACGAACCTACTCTGCTAAGCATTATGAAAAATGGTTTCGTACACGAGATAGGTGTACTGTATTTGAATTTTGTGGTCTATCAAAATGATGAATTTTATTGTTTACGATAAACTTATGAACTCATCAACCTTTTGGTTAACACTTTAAAGCATGTTTATTCTTAGGTATGAAAGAAATCTTCCGCTGTGCATTTGCTCATTTTAGAGATATTACTTGGAGTCATTCATGACATATTTCAAAAGACGTTGCATTTGAGTCGTTGAGTTCATCAAGATTATTATTAAGTCAATTATAGTTGGATGTATTATGAAATGGTATGCATGCCGTAAACTTTCATTGTAATGAAAGTTTGTCTTTTAAACGAATGCAATATTTGTAAAATGTATCATATAGAGGTCAAGTACCTCGTGATATAACCAAATGTAATGTATTCTTCTAGATGGATTAGGACGGGTAATTAAAGTTGGTATCAGAGCGGTGGTCTTAGCGAACCAGGTCTTGCATTAGTGTGTCTAAGTAGTAGTTGTTTAGATGCGTTAGTGAGTCTGGACTTCGACCGTGTCTGCATGTCAAAAGTTTTGCTTATCCTTTCTTGTCAGAATTTACCTGCTTACTGCATTGACTGCATGAATAGTGTGTAGACAAAATTCACATCTTAGCATATCTGTTATTATAGACTTGCCTTTCATATGCCGTAAATTCCTCCGTAGTCTACGAAATCTTCAGTACTATATATATAATTATTCTATGTAATTAAAATATCATTCGATATCCGAAAATCATTTCATATCGAAAACCCTTTATCTAACCGTACAAGATGGAACTCACAACTAGTTCAAATTCCTTAGATTCCGACATGAATATTCACCTAAGCTCCGAAAGCAGTGTAAACTAAATGGATCAACCAATTAGTCATCTTCAATTCGGGATTAATTAGGGATGGGTTCGTAGTCGACTTAATCAACGGAAACGAGAAGAAGTCAATTCCTTTCCACCAACCAAATTTCCCTCTTGGCGAAGAACCTGAAACACTTACCGGCGAATCAGTCCGAAACACCATTTTCACCCTTATTTCCAGGATATCTCGTAACTATTATATATTATCCATAATTCTAAACTTTATTCATCTGTTCGTTCCAATCTCCAATCATCCTGGAGTAATGGAAGAAGTCAAAGAGCTTCGCGCTCGAGTAATCAATTTGGAGAATATGGTGCAAAATTTACCAGCTTCAGCAACATCACCGGCAATAACAGTACCATCAGTAATAGCACCAGTACCATCAACAATCCATGCCTCAACATCTCATTCTGTACCTCGAGTATAATCATCATTCTACGTATCGTTCTACATCAATTATCTTCGTCCTTCATGGCGATTATGTAATTTCTAATGTTTTAGAGATTATGTACTCTAATTCTAGCCGTAAATCAGATGTGTTTAATATCATATTAACTCATTAAATCCATGATTACATCTGAAGAAAATATATATGCATATATGTTTTCATAAAGATTGTAATTAAAAATTCTTTTGTACAAACTTTTAATGGTGAAAATATTTTAACGGGTAGGTAATACCCGAGGAATATTTAGATTTCACATTAATAAGTTACACTGTACATTCTTTGAATCTGATTCAATAGTCATTTACTATCCTACAGATATACGAATCGGTTCACAACAGAATAACCTTTTTCATTCAATTTCATATTTGGATTTTGACTTATCAGAATCTAACAAGTGGCATAATGAAGAAAACGTTGGACAAAATAAAATTTGTTAGAAACAAACAAATTAACTATGAGAAATTTTGTTAAGAACCCACGCTAACAAAATCCTAGCTAACTGTTCCTAGCTAACTGTTAATTCCTTATTACATTTTATTTATCGCAATTTATTTATCGTAATTTTCGTAATTTTATTTATTGTCATTTAATTTATGTTATTTATTTTATGCACTTTATTTATCGTCATTTAAATACTGTTATTTACGCATTTTAAATATCGGGACACGTATACAAGGTTTTGACATATCATATCGACGCATCTATATATATTATTTGGAATAACCATAGACATTCTATATGCGGTAATGATAGAGTTAGCTATACCGGGTTGAGGTTGATTCTATAATAATATATATACTTTGAGTTGTGATTGAGTCTGAGACATGTATACAATGGGTCACGATACGTATTAATTAATTCGAATATTATATATGAATTATTGAATTACTAACTGTGAACTACTAACTGTGGACTACCAACATTGGACAATTAAAATGAGTTAAAATATTGATTATAACATATGAAACTAAACATCTCTTCAAGTTTGCCACTTGATTTCATCTTAAACCTCGTTTGTATCTCGACGATTACAATCTGCGTTCAAACCTTTCATGATTCTTGAAAACACCTTAATCGAGAGGATGTTATTACCAAAAATACCTGAGTAAACGTTTAACACGTATCTGTTCTGGCTCCTTTGGCGTTGTTATTACCAAAAATAACTTTGCAATCCCTCTCCAAAGTAGCCAATTTTGTCACAGCTTCAGCAAATCAATTTCGACTTTTCATCCGAATAAACTCTACTATAACCTTGATATATAAGTTTGCCTTTCATCATTGTTATCGGGGAACCATTTATATCCCACCACATTACCAGTAAATTTACCAGCAACTTCATTACTCATTGGCTTGAGTCTCTCCGAAAAACCATTATATTTGTTCATTAAAACCCTATCATATACTCATTCGCATCTTGTAACGAGAATTGCCATACCAATTACCAGAAATTAGCAATAACTATTTTGAAATCTCGCAGCATGTCTACATCAACGGATATATGTATACATATAACATTTATCTCTTAGAATTATGATCTTTCATTCTGGAATTCCTAAAAGCACCCAGTCTACGAGTCAACACTCTAAATTTTGAAAATTTCTGATGAAGCAGCAAAAACTGTAAACAATTTTAACAGTCAAAGTATGATGATAAAGAATGGATTGTTGGAAACACTCAATAGAAAATTTAGTATTAAAAAGCGGATCATGCGAAACTATGAAGGAGGCTGTGGGCAAATCACAAAGACTAAACCTGCCTTCAAAGAATCTAAATGATTCAATATCTGCTGAAGTCATTAACGGATACTTTGCTCCTGACTCTACTCTTTTACGGATAAATCTTCATCATCATCCATCGATATTAGAAATTCTAAGATATCATCGTATTTTTCATTATAAATATCCTCGATATTTCTGAAGATATTTTCATAACTATTCTTGTCTGAAATCATTTATCTCTTCGCGATATCAGTGTTACATCATAAAAGAAACTGTTTTAGTTTCTAAATTCTGAAAAATTCGAATTTAAAATTTGAATGTTTTTGAAGTAATGTTAGGAACTGAAGCATGAGTTAGTATAATATAATGACACTTGATCAACGTGATTATATTACAGTAAGTCATGCTGAGTTTCTAATGGAACGTGATGATTCACATATCATAACGTCATCATGTGCCATGTTACACGACTCTTACATTTTATCTAATCTATAAACATATCAAGAACGTATTTTCTTGATAGTCCTATCTTTCCCTTGAATTCTGGTAATTTGACAAGTCAGATTGTGCTATTACCGTTTCTTTCTTAGAACATTAACTATATTCATTCGAAACTTCATACCTACAAATTCTGGACCATTATTCACTTGACTTAAATTCGGGAAGAGAAAACAAATGTATGAGCTATAAAAATAAGGAAAACGAAGAGGGTGGATTTATAGTGAAATATTAGAAAGAGAAAATCAAGACAGATCATCGCATTTAACAAAAGAAGATTCTAATTTCCTTAATTACCGAAGAATCAAATCTTATTATGAAGATTTCCTCTCAATCCCTTGAATTCCGAAAATTCGCCGTGACTACGTCATAAGTTACATCTCTATCTCAATCTTTTGTGATAGCTTCACTCGTAAGCTTCGAGTAATCGAATTATTTTATAAATGTTACTCAATGTTGATAAAAATCTATTTATCAACTCATAATCGTCATGAAAACATTTTTATTGTTAGCCATGACGACCTCGATCAAATTTCGGGACGAAATTTCTTTAACGGGTAGGTACTGTGACGACCCAAAAATTTCCGACCAAATTTAAACTTGATTTTTAATATGATTTCGACACGATAAACAAAGTCTGTAAAGTTGATTCTCAAAATTCTTGAACCATTTTAATGTATTCGGTTAACCTTTGACTATTCCCGGCGATTCACGAACAATAGTGTATAAATAAATATATAAATATATACGTAAATAAATATATGTAATAAGTTAAATATATAGATGAACTATTATATGATTTAGTTTTTATGAAAAAATGACTGAAAATAACTAAAACTTGTTATTTTATATATATATAGAGTATATTGAATATAAATGATGTCAAACATAAATTGCCAACGTTAACAAGGTATTAAATGTATAATGTTATACTTTGATTTTATTTGTTTCAATATATATAATTAATAAATTTAAGTAAAAACTTGATATTTAAAACATAGTAGTAATTTCTATACATAACTATTAATAAATATATATTGCTAAAATGTAAAATAATAAATAGAATAATTAACTTTCTATTAAAAATAAATAAATAAATAAATAAATATATATATATATATATATATATATATATATATATATATATATATATATATATATATATATATATATATATATATATATATATATATATATATATATATATATATATATATATGATCTCTATTAATAAATATTATTATGTAAAATATATAAAATATATAAATATCCAATATTCAGTAAATGTTATCATATAATATATAAAATAATTATTAAATATTACATAATTAATAGATTATAATATTATTATATTAAATGAAATTGAAAATATGATTATTATATTAATAATGTTATTATTACTTTCATTATAAATAATATCAGTATTTTTAATATTAATAATATATAAGTATGAAACTTAATACACTTAATTGGTTATATTATTATCATTATTATTTTGATAATTAATATTACCAATATCATTAAAATCATTATCAATATTATTATTAATAGTTATTATTAATTAGTATTATTATTAATATAATTATTAATTATTAATATTAATTAAATTAAATTAGAATTTGTTCTTATTCCTTTCTGCATTATTTTTTTCTTTCTCCTTCTACTGCACGATCTTGTTTTCTACCTGCCATCGATTTCATTTCACTAATACAGAAACAAATTCTGTTAGAGGTCTTTGTCACTTTTTATTTATTTATTCCCTTTATTTTGTTCTTATCTGCTCTATTATTGCCAATGATACTCACTTTCTGCGTTATAAATCAATTATCTCAATTGTTATAGAATCATTCAATTTCCTTCGTTATCTATTAAATATCACTAACTGCATTCTTAATCGATTTAAATTAAACAGAAAAATCAAGAACCAAACTCAACCTATGTTCGTACCTCATTTTTACATATGCTCGATTTAGAAATCAATTTCAAAATGTAATAATGCCGTTTTGTTAGGAATCATTAATCCAAACTATCTGTAAAGTTTCAAGGTCCAATATTTCCTATCGAATTCTAATTTTGGAGTCAAAGCTTGATTTTTAAAAGTCAAAGAAATATAGTTCTTTTTATTTTTTTCTATAAAAATAAAAAAATTAAAACTAATCAAAAAGTCTTCGAATCGAATCACTGAATATATCAAAAAATTTTAGTAATAACTAAGGCCTGGTCGGGTGATTTGGAATAGAGTATATAGTAATCTATCTAAAAAACATGAAGCAGCTCTATCTAAGAACTTTTAAGTGAGATCTGAACTAGGTTTCACAAAGAGTAGTTTTTCTATCAATCTAAAGTCAGTTTTTGTATCAATTTAAAGTACGAAAGGTTTTTATAAGATCGAAAAGGTCCGTTGAGTGCCTCGTGGCTATGTCATAATAGATCCGAACACTTGCCCCGGATTGACGATCATAATTGCTCTAGTGAATATCTAAAGAAAATAGATAGATGGGAGATAGAAAACTAGAAGAGAAAAAAACTATTATATATATAGAAATATCTCTCCGAGATTCACTAATTATTTGATTGTTGGCGGGTCTCTTTGTATGTGTTGTCCGGAAAGAGGAGGACTCCATGATTATTCGTTCGCCGGAACCAGAAGTAAAAATTTGGTAGATAGGGATCACATAAAAACTTCATTCGATGCATGGGCTAAACTGGGCCATTTCTTAAGAACACTAGCTAAAGGCCCTGAAACTACCACTTGGATCTGGAACCTACATGCAGATACTCACGATTTCGATAGCCATACCAGTGATTTGGAGGAGATCTCTCGAAAAGTATTTAGTGCGCATTTCGGTCAACTCTCCATCATTTTCCTTTGGCTGAGTGGCATGTATTTCCACGGTGCTCGTTTTTCCAATTATGAAGCATGGCTAAGCGATCCGACTCACATTGGGCCTAGTGCCCAGGTGGTTTGGCCGATAGTGGGCCAAGAAATATTGAATGGTGATGTGGGCGGGGGCTTCCGAGGAATACAAATAACCTCTGTTTTTTTTTCAGATTTGGCGAGCATCTGTAATAACTAGCAAATTACAAATCTATTGTACCACAATTGGTGCATTGATCTTTGCAGCGTTAATGCTTTTTGCTGGTTGGTTTCATTATCATAAAGCTGCTCTAAAACTGGCTTAGTTTCAAGATGTAGAATCTATGTTGAATCACCATTTAGCGGGGCTACTAGGGCTTGGGTCTCTTTCTTGGGCGGGGCCCCAAGTACATGTATCTTTACAGATTAACCAATTTCTAAACGCTGGAGTAGATCCTAAAGAAATACCACTTCCTCATGAATTTATCTTGAATCGGGATCTTTTGGCTCAACTTTATCCCAGTTTTGCCGAGGGAGCAACCCCGTTTTTCACCTTGAATTGGTTAAAATATTTGAACTTTCTTACTTTTCGTGGAGGATTAGACCCAGTAACTGGAGGTCTATGGCTAACTGATACTGCACACCATCATTTAGCTATTGCAATTCTCTTTCTGATAGCGGGTCACATGTATAGGACCAACTTGGGCATTGGTCATGGTCTAAAAGATATTTTAGAAGATCATAAAGGTCCATTTACGGGCCAGGGTCATAAAGGCCTATATGAGATCCTAACAATGTCATGGCATGCTCAATTATCTCTTAACCTAGCTATTTTAGGCTCTTTAACCATTGTTGTAGCTTACCATATGTATGACATGCCCCCTTATCCATATCTAGCTACTGACTATGGTACAGTACTGTCATTGTTCACACATCATATGTGGATTGGTGGATTTCTCATAGTTGGTGCTGCTGCGCATGCACCCATTTTTATGGTAAGAGACTATGATCCAACTACTCGATACAACGATCTATTAGATCGTGTTCTTAGGCATCGCGATGCAATTATATCACATCTCAACTGGGCATGTAAATTTCTAGGCTTTCACAGATTTGGTTTGTATATTCATAATGATACCATGAGCACTTTAGGGCATCCTCAAGATATCTTTTCAGATACCGCTATCTAATTACAACCTGTTTTTGCTCAATGGATACAAAACACCCATGCTTTAGCACCTGGTGCAACGGCTCCTGGTGCAACAGTAAGCACCAGTTTAACTTGGGGGGGGCGGTGATTTAGTAGCAGTGGGTGGCAAGGTAGCTTTGTTACCTATTCCATTAGGAACCGCGGATTTTTTGGTACATCACATTCATGCATTTACGATTCATGTGACGATATTGATACTTCTGAAAGGTGTTCTATTTGTTCGTAGTTCCCGTTTGATACCAGATAAAGCAAATCTTGGGTTTCGTTTTCCTTGTGATGGGCCTGGAAGGGGGGACATGTCAAGTATCTGCTTGGGACCATGTCTTCTTAGGACTATTCTGGATGTACAATGCAATTTCAGTAGTCATATTTCATTTCAGTTGGAAAATGCAGTCAGATGTTTGGGGCAGTATAAGCGATCAAGGAGTAGTAACTCATATCACGGGAGGAAACTTTGCGCAGAGTTCTATTACTATTAATGGGTGGCTTCGCGATTTCTTATGGGCACAGGCATCCCAGGTAATTCAGTCTTATGGTTCTTCATTATCCGTATATGGTCTTTTTTTCCTAGGCGCTCATTTTGTATTGGCTTTTAGTTTAATGTTTTTATTTAGTGGACGTGGTTATTGGCAAGAACTTATTGAATCCATCATTTGGGCTCATAATAAATTAAAAGTTGCTCCTGCTACCCAGCCGAGAGCCTTAAGCATTGCACA